>NC_051154.1:74785977-74880694 GCF_013339745.2 Dermacentor silvarum | reverse complement strand
CAAACGGGGATAGCCGATATTCTAGTTGACATTAAGCGGAAGAAATGGAGCTGGGCAGGCCATGTAATGCGTAGGATGGATAACCGGTGGACCATTAGGGTTACAGAATGCATACCAAGAGAAGGGAAGCGCAGTCGAGGTCGGCAAAAAATCAGATGGAATGATGAAGTTAGGAAATTTGCAGGCGCAGGTTGGAATACGCTAGCGCAAGACAGGGGTAATTGGAGATCGCCTTCGTCCTGCAGTGGACATAAAATACAAGCTGATGATGATATATAGTTAGGTTCTTAACAAAACGTAGCTTTTTGCATTGAAGCACAAAATTAACGGGAACGCCAATGCATCTCTCCGCAAAGTTCGGGAATTAATATCTCGAAACTGGTGTCATCCCGAGAATTCGTTCCAAGTGGATCCGCCTTGCGAACTCCACGGCTACAATTTGTAAATTGCAATATGGGCCATCAGGTAATTAGTTAAAAATGTCACAGTTTCGCCCTAAGGGCGAAGCAATGAATGCGATAGCAACACAGCAATGTCATACGAAGTAAGGTGAGCGGCTTTGGTAGCAATATGAATTGTAGTAAGCATGAGCTGATTAAGTAAGCAGGTGTGCTGCGGCGTAAGTAGACCGACATGAAGAGAGACTCCATGACCACGAGAAGGCGCGTGTGAAACGGTGGTGTTGATGAGAAGCGCTGCCCGTGGGCAGCGCGTGCGAAGGGACACACCTGTAGCGCTGCACTGCCGATCCGGGCAGCATTACATGTGTAGCGTGCGTTGGAAAATGGGGCCCGACTATTACTAACTGTGGTGTGAGCGCGCACAAACAAACATGAATAGATCACACTGAATGACTGCAGACAACGACTGTCAAAACGCTGGCAGCAAGCGCATATACGCCGCAGCGGGCGAAGGTACGTGCGGTCTATCGCTTCAACGGAAACTGAGCGGCGAATGCACAGCGCATAAAGGTCAGAGCCGTGTGGAGATAAGAGACGGTGCGAGCGAGCGACGAGCGCGGTTGTTGGCAGAGTAGAAGTGCGCCCCCCCCCCCCGCTCCCTCCGGCGCTCGTTTCCCGCTTCCTTGCGTGCGCGTGGAAGATTGAGTGCGTTCGCTCTCCGTGACAGCGTGCGTCCCCGCACGATTCCGCTCGGGCATACGGCGCGCGGCGAAGATTTTATCTATACGGAACCTCACGGCGACGGCAACGGCGACGCCGACGGCAGATATCCGGTGGAAGTGTCCATATAATTGCTATCGCAATAAAACTTAATTACTGAATTTCTGTTAATTATTCGATTATGCATTTCAATTTCTTGTGCAAGTAATGTTCGCCTCTTCGAGTAGACCAGCACATGAACTAGAATTGTGCTATCTGCCACAGGCAACCTTTAAGAATTTTTGAAAGTGTTCGCTGAAACACCCTGTATACTTTACACACGCGTTGTCACTCATTTACATGCGCGAGTGGGCAATGTCACGGGTGATTTACGGTAAGAACGATCCCCAGTGCTTCACCCACTCGTCGTGATTCGCTTCGTGGAGATGCGTGGATTTTTTTTTTCGCGAGGGAAGAGGATGACATCAGACTTTTTAGATGCGAAGCAGCTTATGGCGGGGGCTTTGTCCGTCCTGCGACCCGCGGCGTCCCACACCCCCACAGCGCATGCGCGTCCCCTCCCCCTCTCTCTCCTCTCCTACGCTCCCCCCTTTCCATCCACTAGGAATCCTCTACTGTACTGAGCGGCGCCCGCGTGCCACAGCCCCACAGCGCATGCGCGTCCCCTCCCCCTATCTCTCCTCTCCTATGCTCCCCCCTTTCTCTCCTCTAGGAATCCGGAGCGGCGCGCATGACAGGTGGTGCGACAGCTGCATACTGCGCAGGGAGCGCTACGGTAGTTCCGCGGTATGAAAATGACGGAGCGCGCGCGCCTCATTCTCTCCTCTGCAGCGCCGCGATGAGCGCTCGGGCCGCTGCCGCGAAACCATCTCCCGCTCAAACTAACCATCTCCCCGCTGCTTCGCATCCACACATGGTTCCCTTTAGCGGGAGATGGAGTAATTTTTTTATCTATTATTATTTATTTATGTTTGAGTCTTGTTCTCCCGTCCAGTACGGCGCATTCAGCCGTTTCACTGAAATTGTGTCCTCCCAAATAGCCATCGGATTCTTTTTATGCGATCCCCTTCGGATGTTATGCCTTACAGGGCAAGAAGGCAATGCCCGTAGCCATAGTGCAGTGATTCCAAGTCTACTAGACTTGAAATGCGTGAGAACGATGCCGGTGGCTGACTCAATCTTTTATAACAATTGGCGTTTAGATGTTCCGGGGTTGCATTGGGTTGACCTTACACGAGCATGCACTCTTTTGTTTTAGCATGCACTCTTTTGTTCCAATTCGCATTGGAAATTCACAGACGCCTGTTCGCTTCGAGTGAAAACCGATTCTGCCATACACCGCGGCTGAGGATTCGCGTCGCATTTTTGCGTAGCCACGAGAAATTTCCGCATACTGTAGCTACTGCTGCTCTTAAAAGATACACAGTAGTTGTAGTCAAGAATTGGACTGAAAGTTCGTCTGGTCAGGTAACATGATGAGGAAGAAGATGCGGTCACTGACCAAGTCAAAGTAATACACAGAGACGTTTCGGGACCCGTACGGGTTCCTTGTTCACACTTACGACGTCTTGTCCGTAGTTATTTCTGTATGATATGTAGTCAAGAATTCGACGAAAGTTCGTCTGGTCAGGTAACATGATGAGGAAGAAGATGCGGTCACTGACCAAGTCAAAGTAATACACAGAGACGTTTCGGGACCCGTACGGGTTCCTTGTTCACACTTACGACGTCTTGTCCGTAGTTATTTCTGTATGATATGTAGTCAAGAATTCGACGAAAGTTCGTCTGGTCAGGTAACATGATGAGGAAGAAGATGCGGTCACTGACCAAGTCAAAGTAATACACAGAGACGTTTCGGGACCCGTACGGGTTCCTTGTTCACACTTTGACTTGGTCAGTGACCGCATCTTCTTCCTCATACACAGTAGTTGTTCGCCGACCTCGTATGTGAACTGACATGACGTAAATTTCGCAGAGAACGAATTAAAATATTCCCGAATTCTTTCGCAGTGCACGACAGCAACACACTCGAGCAGTGCCGTGCCATGCCGGCTGGCACAATCTGGAGAGTAGGAAAGGCTTGCCACACGCCAACGCCACCTAGACTAGCTCCTTTAGGGGGCGTTGCGCACGCCCTCAATGAACGGTGTATTGACCCTTTTCGCGGTGGTCCCGTGAGCGCTGCCATGTTTGATCATGTGGTGACGCGTCCATTGTTTGCCTCAGCTGGTTCCGTTGCCTCCGTGTTTACAATAGATGTACATGACACTCGGTGTGGCTCAGGAAACCTCTGTTTCGGGAGATATCGTAGATGCTGGCTGGGTGGACGACACAAATTTTTGGCCACAGCTTCAGAGAATATGTAAAAGCGCTTTCGGAGCTCATTAAGCTTTGCCCAAACGGCGCGAGCAGCGTATATGGTGCTTTAAAAGCGAGGCAACAAATGTATTCCAAGATATCCAAATTTTCTGCTTATGAATTCAGTCAGGATCACTGTGTTTTGCTCTTCGTTCTTCCTATGGCAAATACTTTGAAGCAGCGGCTTGTCACGTTTCTGACTCAGTGAAGTTCGTCGGTGCCAGGTCACTATATTTTCAGCCCAATTGATCCCGGGTGTGCTCGGTTCCGATACATTTGTTCTTGCTGCACACAAGGCATGTAAGATGGCTGTTCTGTACTTTGTAATAGCTTGTAGCAAAGGCGTATTATCACTAGTTACTCGCTTACTCCTGTGGACCGTCACGAAACATTCAGCTTCGACCATCCGTGTGCTGTCGGTGTAGTCGCTGTCACCCATGCTTTGGCACATTGATTCAAGTTTGCGCCCATTCACATATTCTTAATACGTGGGCGATAGAGTGTGCGTAAGTTTGCGTGCGAGTTGGGGTAGATGTGCGCAGATAACGTGCTCGAAACTTACTATTCCAGCATAGGCGTATCTACCGGGGGGGCAGGGTGGGCACTTGCCCCCCCCCCCCCCCCCCCACTGTCAGAAGTGGGGGGGGCAAAGTATGCCATTTTCCCCCCCCCCCCCACTTTCGAAAGCGGTTACTTTCGGCTAAACACTGGAAAGTCCAACAAAAGAACAGCTGAAACTAAATTTTATTTCTAAATAGAGCCACCACGTTAATAATGCTTTTCTTTACTACTGATCCCCGGTTTGGGCAGCGAGTATTGTGCCTCCTCGTGACGCGCTGTAGCGGGCGACGCGCGAGATTCGGCATACATGCTTGCATTGCGCAGAAGTCCTGGCGCTGGACAGTTCCCGCAGTTACGAATTACCGCCTAACCATACTTGAAAAAACAAAACAATCGGCTTGTTATATTTAAACTTCGGGCAAGGGGAGAGGTCCGGATAAATTATTTTAATCAGCCGCGCCCAACGATGGGTGTGCCTTACTGCATGAAATGGTTGGATTATCAAATGCTGGAACTATTGAATCTCCGTCCAGAGATAGTCTACGTAGCGTTGCAGTATAAATATATATATACGTTATCACCATCAAAAGTCTAATCAAACCACTTACAGGTCTAACTGCCGAATTTCTTTATGTAATCACGACTTATCGTATATTTCTTTATTTATTTATTCATTTATTCATGATACCTCAAAGGTCCCAGAACGGGACATTACATGAGGGGTGGGCACAAAGAAAAATGGCGGGACGTGTTAGGTGGCGTGACTTGATAGATGGTCTTCAATATCAGTTTTGAAACGGGAAATGTCGGTGATGAGGGCGATGACAGAAGGAAGGGTATTCCACTCTCGGGCTGTGTGCAGAAAAAAAGAACGCTGATACGTGGTGGAATGGGCGCGTGGTGGATGCACATCATTGGGATGCGTATGGCGGGGAGAAACGATGCGCTGGAATGATGATTTGGTTACCCGTGGGCAGCGAATGAAATAACCTAAAAAATAAAAAAAGACGAGCACTTTTGCGGCGGGAGGTGAGCGAGGGAAGACACAACCGGGATTTTAAGGCTGAGACACTTGTATTATAGGAGTAGTCAGAAAGAATGAACCTGGCAGCACGGTTCTGAACCGATTCAAGGGAATTACTCATATTAACCTGGTGGCTGTCATAGATAGCACTGGCATATTATAGTTTAGAACGGATTAGGGTTTTATATGCAAGTTCATTTATTCATGATACCTCAAAGGTCCCAGAACGGGACATTACATGAGGGTCTGCGAGGTGATATGTTCGTGAAAGTGACCTCGGTCGAACGTGCAGAGCCATTTCAGTGCCATGCAATAGAACACTTAACTGAATTTTTTCTAAAGGCCTCTGTCACTTCTGCTTTTATCGATTTCATTTTCAGGTAGAGCACTGCACGGGCTCGGGCTTACCCGAAAGCCCGGGCCGGGCCAGGTAGAGCAGTTTTTTCTCGGGCTCGGGCCGGGCTCGGGCACGACGTGTGCTTTTTGACCCAGGCATGGGCCAGGCTCGGGTTTTTTGACGCGGGCCCGGGTCGGGCTCCGGCTTTCTGGTGGTGTCCATGTAACGTGCAGCCAGTTATTCTCGGGCGTCTCAACTCTGAAAAACATATATTTTTCGGTCTCGGGCAGGGTTCGGGCCGATTTCGAGCCGGGCTCGGGTCGGGCTCGGGCCTAAGGTAGAGGGGTGGCGGGCCGGGCCGGGCGGGTAAGGTAGATTATTTCCGGGCCCAGGCCGGGCCCGGGTCTCGCCATAAATGTTTTGATCGGGCGGGCAGCTCAACGTAAAAACGGGCCCGGGCCGGGCCCAGGCTGAAAAAATCGGCCCGTGCAGTGCTCTATTTTCAGGCCGTTTATGAATAAGGGCTACCCTACTACTTGTTTCCCGGCAGCAGCAAGAACAGGAGATATTTTATACTTGGAAGAATTGAAGACCACCTTATTGTGACGTGTTCCGAAAATTTGAACTGTGGTGGTTGCTTGCGTACTCGAAAAACCGCTACTGAATACTCGCTTTCCCCCAGTTTTTATGCTTTATACAGGGAATTTCGTTGTTGATCCCGGTATCCTCAGTAAACTATGCTGGGTACGGTGTTAATATTTATTCGAAGTACGAAACAATATCCTGAGTGACTAGCGATAAATGTTTTTGCTGTGTAGGTTCATTGCAAGCCTTTGTAGAAAGTTACATATTGAAGTGTTCCAGGGTGCCATACCGCCGCTTTCCCCGACTCCTAAAACAATTGCATGAGATATGGACTTGAATTTCCATGAAAATAGGGAGAATTTTAAGTACAATGCGTTGCGAAAATCTCACTTTCCTGCTTAAATGCAAGGGTTGCAGATAATTACTAAACCCGTGTTTTCCCATTTGTTCCCGTGCACCATACGGGATGCGTATAGGTTGCATCTCCGGTGTCCTCGGCGAGCTAAACAAGGCATCTTGTTTATATCTGGGGATAATGAAATTTTGTGACGAAGTAAGATGTGTATTGATGCATTACTGTTTTTTTTATTCCCAGCAAGTGCTTCAAAGCATTAAACGGGGACAAGGTTTAAAACGGAACACTAATATATGCGTAACTTTTCAAAGTATGCGATGTAATTACAGGAAACTGAAACATTTAGTGCAACTGTTCGAAAAAAAAAATCAGCTTCATTAAAAATCGGGTTGTAATTCACCAAGTTCGCACCCCTCTGCCGTCTTTTTCTTTTTAGTATTGAGAGTAATTTATGTTGATTGTACTTCGTTCTGTATAACCTCGACAGTACTATTATACCTTAACTAGCGATACATTTATGCTGTAGACTTAAACACCAACTAAAATTCTTTGTTTAATCAGTAAAATTGACTGCACCATATGTGCATATTTTTTTGAGCTACACTGCTGCTACTGGGTTGGATCAGGGACCTTTGGGCACTCAATACTATTTGTCTCTGCATCACATATAGATTTTATAGCGACAAGAAATGCAAATTCAAATAATTTTTCGGGACTCGATGGTTCACCATGTGTTATTGAGAAATATGTCTATTGTCACGAATAAAAATACCTGACAGATGTATTTCCAGACTTTTTCACTTATTATAATAGTAATTATATATATATATATATATATATATATATATATATATATATATATATATATATGGAGAGAGAGAGAGAGAGAGTTGGATCTGCGGTTTGCCCCCCCACTCGAGAAATAGTTGGTACGCCTCTGTATTCCAGGAAGCGGCGCTACTCCCTTTGTCATTGTTTAACGAGCGGTACTCACTCTTACCGACGTTCCGGGGCTGAAATCTTTTCTTTGGAGGTTAGCGATATAACGCTGGCGGATGAGTGAATTTTGTTTATGCACAAGGAAAGTCATGCATCGCGAAGGGCCGGCAACGCAGGCTGTCCGTGTGTAGCAAAGGGCCGCGAACTTGGTCACACAGATTGATTCCATTCCTTAATACGCCAGTCATTATATTTACAGACAACTATTGCACATGTCTTCAATCCACCGCTCCACATTTTGCAGCATGGGTGGAGCACAGTGTGTGAGCGAAAAGCCAGTTGCATTTCCGACAGCTTATCGCCCAGAAACAGGGCATAAGCGGTAGTGGTTTCGTATTCGCGCGCTTTCGCCGAGGCAACGTGCGGCGCGCCGCTGAAAGCGCCATCTCGTTTCTCGAGAACAAACTGCTCCGCGAAAAGGGTTTCTTGATTTCTTGACCACTCTCCCACTACGGTGGCACCGTACTCCCACCCTGGGTACGCGCCTGCTTTATAGAGGTGAAGAAGTAGAAGAAGCACGTGCACGTGATCCAGACTTCTTCTTTCTTGCTCATTGGACACGTTTTCACTCTCCACAGATTATTTTTGTACAAAAGCAATTAGACAGTTTAAATGTAAAGATTCGAGACGTTATTCCATCATATGACTCAAATCAGAATTTAAAGATTGAATTGGATGAAATTTTCTCACAGAACCCTAAATTTCATTCAGTCAGGTGATTAAATATTATGTTGCAAGATTACCTTGCTCACGTACACACAATTAGCATAATAGCCACTGACGCTTCCGTGAACGACGATAAGGCGGGTCATTCTCCTTGAGACTGTCAGATTTTACTCCCGTATTTGAAGCTGAGCTCTTAGCAATAATTCTAGCTTTGCGGAAACTCCCTTTAAATGAATCCAGCGCGGTTATTATAACAGATTCCCTTTCTGTCTGTACTGCGCTTACAGCTTCAACAAATTCGCCAGCTCTAAAGACGTTTCTAACATTAGTGCCCCCCAGCTGAATCATGTAAAATTATTATGGGTACCAGGACACTGCGGATTACATTTCAACGAAATGGCCGATTCATTAGCGCGAGCATCCCTGAAAGGACCGATAATATCGGTCCTTCCAGTGGTGGCACAAATAACAGCGATCAGATATAGGAAATACACAATTCGTAGAGATATCATGGAAACAATAACATCATGGACTGAATTTGAGCACCTAAAATTTCCGTGGAAAATTCATTGGTGTCCATCAAGACAATCGGAAGTAATTATTACAAAATTACGTTGCCGTGTCCCACCATTAAATCTATATTTTACACAGGGCTGGTCTGGCGATATCGCCGCTGTGTCAATTCTGCCTAGAAATAGAAACCGTAGAACACAATTTTTTAATATGTCGTCGGTATAAATTACAAAGAAAAAGACTTCTTGAAATACCGCTTGCTAAATTAGGGGTAAATTTAACATCAGAAACAGTACTCACTTTCGGTGCCTCGGTATTTGGCTTTAGCCACAGGGACGTATTTGATGCCGTTTGTGGTTTCATTCAATCAACAAAACGAATAAAATTTTAAATCCCTACTTTTACAATTCTCTGAGAGATATTTCAGTTCTAATGCATGGCATTATTATTATAAATTATGCAGTTTAGGAAAATTAATCTGTCTGTTCTTATTACTAAATGGCACATTAACTGTAGTTTCAGAATCCATACATAAAAGTTCAGGTGCTCAATTCTTGGCCAATCTCCCGAAGTGGGTACGAGCCATGTGCTGAGGACATCATCATCATCATCACGTGAGGCGAGCCGATTTCCAAGGATCGACGAGCTACGCCTTTAATCGAGCAGCCGGCGTCCAGCAGCCGTCGACTAGCGCCGCCTTCGCATACAGACGTCCTTCTTTGGCGTATCTGCCCTGGAACAATACCTAATGGTATCCATGTGCCTCGTCGCAATCGTCGTCGCTCTCTCTTGTTGGGCGGTTCAGTGGGTTTCCATACCGCGGGTCGACGACGACCTGGCATCGGAGGTGGTCCTCGGAGTAAACCTCGACGACGGTTCAGAGCTGCCACCCATCTTCGGGCACCGGGGCGGCGGCCTCGACGCGCCCGAAAATACCTTGGCCGCGTTTCGCGAGGCGAAAAACAACAACGCCTCCGGAATCAAGTTCGACCTGTCCTTCACGTGGGACAACGTCGCCATTATCTTCCACGACCAAACCCTCGAGCGGACCACCAACGGTAGAGGGCGGGTGGCGGACATCAGATTCGACGAGCTCCGTCGACTGGACGCCGCGTGCAAACACCCGTTGGCGCAGCGCTTCCGAGGCGAGCGCGTACCCACGCTTGAAGAAGGCGTCGAGGAGTGCCTCCGGCTCGGCATGCGGTTCATCATAGACGCCAACCAGTACGACTGTCGTGCCGTCGAAGTCCTCGACCAGCTGTTCCGCGAGAGACCAGAGCTGTATCGCCGGGCGCTGGTCACCTCTTTCTACCCTAACTTCGTGTACGCACTGAGGCGCAAAAATTCGGATATCGTGACGGCACTGACTTGGAGGCCCGGATTTCTGACCTACGAGGACACAAACAACACGCTGAGGCGTTTCGAGTCCGGCGCCGCTCACTTGTTCGCCGTGGTCGCCGACTGGCTGCTCGAGAAGGCCCTGCACGTTGGCCTGCTGCCTCACGTGACCGGTGTGTCCGCCCTCTTGATTAGCACGAACGTACTGAGCGCCGAGTACGTGCAGGCCTGGCGCAACCGCGGTGTGCACGTGATTGCCTGGACTCCCAACCATCCGGCCGAGAAGGACTTTCTTCGTAGTTCACTCCGGGTCCCCATTATAACCGATACCATGCGCCAGGACTAAATAACAGGCTCGCTGGCCATCTTTTGTGCCTGAACCCCAGTCGCTTGTTTAACGCCCTTTTCGGCAAGTGCTAGGCTTCGGCACATGCAAACGTGCAGCTCCGTGTGGTTTATAGGGCTTCGTTCGCGATTGCAAGTATGCTGCGCCCTTACCATGAAAGATAAACAAAATTGAATCTTGCGACAAATATACATCACTTTTTTTTTAAAGCCTTAGTCTTTGTATGTAGTATTGTCACTTATACATTGCAATGTTCTTATCGTGCTTTGTAGTGTACACTCGTAAAAGGCAGAAAAACACCTTCTCTTTCCCCAGGAAGCCACCGTCTTTTACCCCGGTAAACTTCTGCGGAGTCAAAGCCAAAGCATGCACAAGAGAGAGCGATTCTGAAAAAAAAAATTGGCCGCATATCTGCTTGCTGCGCTGCGAATGACGTCGAAAGACGATAGTCTTCTGCCGCCCCTGATACGTAACATCCTCTTCTCTCCCTCCCACCCCTCACGTTCTACTCCTCCCCTCTCATTCCTCCCATGATGGATGCAATGAAGGTTTTGCTGAATTCAATTCAAATTTCCCGCGTTCGCCCTGCTCTCGTGCCATCTCTTGGGACCTTTTATTACTCTTGGCTTAAAGCCGGCTACAGAGCCGCGGCTTCAGTCGTCTTGTTTTTAACGCGTAGCGTCTCTTCGGCACCATTTCTAATGCGTTGATTTTTAATTTACTCACGTAAAAACCAGTCCAATGTGTATTCTTAATTAAATGAACGCTGCGGATCATGCATGGTTATGTACATATATGTCACCTCAAATAGGCCTGAGGTTTCCTTTTCGCTGTATAATGTTGACGTGTATGACCCCGTACCACCAGTGCTAATAGCTTGGTTGGTTTTGGCCGGATGGTTGAATCGGTTTTGGCTGGGCGGTTGAATCGAGTGACAGGCAGACAGACAAAGTTTTTCGCGTTTAGCTTTCCTGACTCGCTGCGAAGCAGCAGCAACAGCCGAAATGTCAGGACGTGGCAAGGGCGGCAAGGCGAGGGACCACCCCAGCGCTTAGGGTTCCCCAACCTCGTGGGTAAGCCAGCGTTTCCTTATTTCCTTGTTTCCAGTTTGTGTTGGTATTTCTAGTGTGTGCTAGATAGGCCTAATTTTGTGGGTCTAGATAGCGCGAGCCACGCGGCAGCGCAGCCGCGATGACGAGCTAAAAGCGGCTCAAGCCTTTTACGTTCTTCGGGCGTGTCCCGCAAGGCGTAACCACTGTTGAATTGACAAAATGTCTGACGCAGAAGTTCACCAAGAGTGAATTAGGTGGAGTGCAGGACTTCACTGGTGGAAAGTACGAGATCTTTCTGAAAACGCGCGCGGCGGTCGAACAGTTTTTAACCGAACCTGTCGTCGTAATTCGGAAGACTGCCGTGCAGTTTGAGTATCGAGGAACCCGAGCGAAGGTCGTCCGTGTTTTTGGATATTCTGCCGAACACCAGGATATTGAATTGACGAAGGCGATGGAGAAATATGGCAAGATTCTCAGCGTGACACGAGAGAGTGTATCCTGGGTTTCCTTCAGTAACCACCGGCATCCGCCGCGTGAAAATTGAAATGAAATATCCGGTACCCAATTTCTTGGACATCATTGACACCAATGTTCAATGCAAGTTCCAAGTTGTAGTGCGAGTGTGTAGGCGCTGCGGTCACGAAGGCCATTTTGGCGCCTCCTGTGACACTCCGCAGTGCGTGAGATGCGGGGCATACGGCCATGAGGTCTGCAAAGACCCATGCCCGAAATGCGGAGAAGACCACGCGGTCAGCAAATGCGAAAAACGCACGTTTGCCGCGGTGGCAAGTCAGGGGCTGGATGGTGAACCAGAAAACATTGTCGTGGACGACTACTGGGAGCAGGCACGCCCAGTGTTCTCCCAACTTTCGGTGACAGTAGCAAACAGCTCCCAAGATAAGGAGAAGCCCGGGGAAAGCCCGCGTCCACCAATAGAGCAAACTTTAACAATGGCGAGCAGGCAACTCCTGTCAGTACCGAACAGAAAACACAAGAGGGTGGCAAAGAGCAGGTCATAGCCCTCACCCCAAGCGTCACTGCAAACGACGCTGGGAAGACCCCGAACACGGCTGTCAAACGAAAGAGGCAACCGAAAAAGAGGAACTCTACCACCAGCCCCACCAAGGAAGGAACAGAGTCAGACAACGAAAGCTCCAAGTTGGGCTCGAGTGATAAGCCACACTGCAGACGGCAAATCCTCGCTCGCAGCTCGGATGAGAGCAACTCAGACAGTGAAGCAGACAGGGAAGCAATTTTGTCACTTGAGCAATTGTGATTGTTCACAGCTTTCGGACAACACGTACTCGTCGTCTAGCGAGAGCGTGCCCTTGGCCGTTGCCTCCCCGTAAGGGGAAGGCTGCTCCCTTAACCTCTGTATTTTAGGCGCACCTTCCCCCGTCCTTCCAAGATGGCTCCCCTTTCACTTAAGATAGCTTCTCTCAACTGTCGGGGTTTGACGAAAAAGCAGCTAAGCAAGAGGAAGCTATAAAATCGGCACGCCAGATAGGAATTGATATCCTGGCACTTCAAGAAACTTATATCCACCACATCGATCAGATGAGGCAATTCGATGTAAATTTTGGCACTAAATCTTACTGGAATTTTGGAAGGAAGGGTTCAGCTGGTGTCGCAGCTGTTTTTCTCCGTGACTTGAATTTAAAAGTACTACGATATGAACGGGACAATGCAGGTCGCACTTTAAGCATTGATTTAGATAATGGCATCAGAATAATTAACGTTTATGCACCTTGTAAACGCGGTCAAAGAGAATTTTTTCAATCATTAGAGCAGTATCTCGTAGGACCAGCTAAGGTTATTCTCCTGGGCGATTTTAATTGTGTCTTAGAAATGAACGACAGGTGCTCCAAACGCGGTACGCCCAGGCGTATGGGGCGTGATTACAACGGTGTGCAAGCACTGCGCTCTTTGGTAGACGAAATAGGACTCGTAGACGCGTGGAAAGCCTTACAGCCCAGGCAATCTGGAATGACGTGGACAGCTCGTGGCCTCCAAAGCCGCATCGATCGTTTATATGTTTCAAACACCCTGGTAACTTCACTTCAGTCCGCGTGGGTATTTCCCACTGCGTTAAGCGATCACTCCTTTTTAGTCTTCCGCTTCACTGACCACGATCGGCTGAAAAACCAAGCTGGAAATTGATCTTGGCAGATTTTCTCGATGCACGAAGAGCATCATTTATGTGGCGTTTCGCTAGAGGATGTCTGCCCATAAGAAAAAGAGCCTTTGTAATAGCTCAGGCCGGGCTCACCAAAAACTGCCCATTTTGTAATGCCAAAGAAACACCTGAGCACATATTTTATGAGCGCTTGATCCCGGCAGCACTACTTGAGAGAACGAAAAATCTCCTCAAGCTGCCGGGAGTGCCATACCAAACTGTCCGCTCTTTAAACCCATTTCCTAAGTAAGGGGTGAACCAATGAGCTGTTACAAAGGCTCTTTTTCTTATGGGCAGACACCCTCTAGCGAAACGCCACATAAATGATGCTCTTCGTGCATCAAGAAAATCTGCCAAGATCAATTTCCAACTTGGTTTTTCAGCCGGTTTGTTGAAATGCTCCAATTGTTTCGGGAGCTTCAGGGACAGGTGCTCAATGAGCACTTTGAGAGCCGTGTTTCTTATGTCGAAGTCTGGAATGGCCTCTTTCAGTTTACATAGTGCGTTAGATAATTAATTACAATTAACTAATTAAATCTCAGTAACAAAAAATTACTGGCGGCTACTCCACTGTACTGGAAACAATACGCACTAGGTTTGCTTCGCGTAACGCCGTTCCTCTTTTTTTAAATCGCGCTGCGTGATAGCTGGGACACCCTGTAGACTCACTAGGAAGGTTTAGAGGCGCGAAAGGGCTGTTTCTTACAGTGAAGCTGTATATGGCTAGGTTCTGGCGGATCGCGTCCGCGGACAAAACGACGCGTAGAGGAACAATTTTCGGCTCCATGTGCGTGTTGGTTTGGCTCCGTGTGCGTGGCGGTTTCCTGCCAGTTGTGCCTTAGCACAGGTGTCAAAACGGATAATGAATGGCTATGGTTATACCCCTCGCCACCGCCGATGCCTCTTTCACAAGTGACGCGATACTCGGTGTTGGCACGTCCCACCAATCGTTGTGCCCTTTGGCTCGTGACGTAGATATCGCGCTAGCGCTCTTATCAGCAGTTGCCTTTTGGACTCGCTATGGCACTGACGCTCGCTTAACCACATCATTCAGAATCCTGACGTCAGGATCCTGACGATGCCGTGCAGTGTGCCGCGGATATGAACGCTGTGGCTCATACGCTAGTCTATGACGATGGGGCGGACTTGGCGCAGCAAACACACTACTTGGCCATCGCGCTGGGCGAAAACAAGACGCCGGTTCATGATCGCAGGCGGGCACTGCGAAGAAGAAGTTGGAACGATGAGAAGCTCTCTGGTTGAGGATCAAGCAAGCTCTCTGGTTTCTTCGCGTATCGTTAGTTTCCTACATTGTGGTGCCGAAAACCTCCGTGCGGACTCGTTATCTTCATCGCACGTCTACAAGGGCCTTCTACTCCACAGCTTCGCGCTGCGGGCGGCGAGGAATGACTGGATAACGCATCGTTCATGATCGGCGTGGAGACCAGACATCTATCAAGAGCTAATCGGATGGATCGCCTCAAGACCAAGCGGTCGGCTCGACGAGCACAGAATACGAAGATTCTGCAGGAAGCACAGTTGCTACTTACAGATCCCCTACTGTGGACAAGCCCAAGCTTCCAGGTATTTTTGACCGTCTATCTGCTAGCAACAACGAGCTCTCGAAACTTAACGATGCACTCGAAGAGCTCTTTGCCGACGATGAGCTCGAAGCAGAATACGTAACTGCTGCAGAATATAACGATCAAGCTATCAGCATGCTTGCCGAGATTCGGTGCAAAACCGACGCTTTGGGACGCGTGGATAGTACAGTGAAGACTGCTTCTCAGAATCCAAGCCCGACAGTTCCTGACGCTATGCCCTGAATTGGCCCAAGGCTACCGAATCTTGATATGCCAACATTTAAAGGCGACATTCACAAATGGGCAGCTTTCTGGGAGCAGTTCGAGCAGACTATTCATCTCAACAACGCTATATCGACAACGACGGAAGTTTTTCTATTTACGGCATTATCTTGCCGGGGAAGCGGCAGCGGCCATTTCCGGTTTACCGACTTCTGAAGCTTGCTACGCAGATGCCATATGACTTCTCAAACAACGTTTTGGCGATCGTAAAAGGATAGTGCAGCACCACCTGACAGCGCTTCGCCATCTACCTCATCTAAAGTCCGGAAGCGACGGCCTCAGGTAGCTGTATGATGCCGCGCAACTAAATATCCGCTGTCTGACTGCACTAAACATACCCACTCTCAGTTTCTCTGCAATGCTGATTGATATTGCTCCACGCGTGTGGTATTTGATTGTTTGAACGAGGCGCGCGGGCGCCATCACTCGAGAAAAGAGGAGGAAGAACGAGCTGGGCTCGCGCTGTGAATCTAACCGATCAACGCTGCAACCGCTGTTGTAAATATAACCTGTAAATAGTTCGCCTTACTGACTCGTCCTTTGTGTAACATTGTAGTGGAGGCGGAACGTTCCCCGTCCTCGCCACGGAGCTCCGAAGCGGCCGCACCGTCGTCTTCTCAGCCATGGCTTCCGATGGAAACACCCCGTCGCCACCTACACCTGCGGCGCCAACCACAACGTACGTTACGGTTCCTAGTCTCCGTGATCCTGGGACATTCTCCGCCCAAAATGGCGTTGACGTCGACGACTGGCTCAGCATGTATGAGCGTGTTAGCCGAAGCAACCACTGGGACCCTACCATCATGCTTGCCAATGTGATCTTTTATCTGAACGGAACACCGCGTGTCTGGTTTCGCACCCATGAGGTTGAGCTATCCAGCTGGGACATTTTCAAAGAGAGGCTTCGCGACCTATTTGGCAACCCGCCAGGTCGCCAACGGGCTGCGCGAAAAGAGCTTGCTACCCGTGTCCAGTCGTCGACAGAATCATGTCTCCTACATACAGGAAGTGCTCGCGCTTTGCCGGAAAGTCGACGAGCACATGACCGAGGTTGACAAGGTGGGCCATATCCTAAAAGGCATCGCGGACGACGCCTTCAATTTGCTCGTCTATAACGACGTTTCTACTGTCGACGCCATCGTCAAGGAATGCCGCCGCTTCGAGGTAGCCAAAAGCCGCCGCGTCGTCCCACAGTTTTCCCGGCTCCCAAACACCCCTGTCACGTCCTCTTGCTCCGCTCTTACTGCCACACGACCATTTCAAGAGAACGTCACGTGTATCGTTCGCCGTGAGATTGAAGCGGTGAGTCCGGCCCCCTTCATCCACGACCCCTCGACGGTACCTTTGACCAAGCGGCTCCCACTATTTCCGTTATTCAAGCAGTTGTGCGGCAGGAAATTGCAAACCTTGGCATCCCTACCGCCTGCTCTGTCTCTCGACCAGATTCGGCACCCATTCCCACGTCCACAACCTGTAATGACCAGTATTTCGCTCCCAGACCACGCAATCCTGCTGAATGGCGAACCCCAGACGACAAACCGATCTGCTTCCGCTGCCACCGAGTTGGTCATGTATCCCGCCACTGTCGCACCACCTGGATGCCGCTATACTGGAGCTCATTCCCTGCTCCTCGACCATACGCCGACGCTCGCCGTTACTCACCTCGCCGTCTTTACCCTACTTCTGATGCCCCTGACAGCCGCTCTCCGGGCGATCGCCGTCTCCTCAACGCCGTCGCTCCCGGTCACCCCAACCTCGCCGCTTTTCCTCGCCAAACCGCCGGACGGAAAACTAGGCCATGCAGCTCTTGGACGTAGTGCTGCATCACGTTCGTCCTGTCCAAATCCTCCGTTGACGCTATCTCACGAACACGAACCTAATTGAAGTAGACGTAGATGGTGTTCCGTTCACGGCATTGATTGATACTGGAGCCCAAGTGTCCATAATGAGCGCTAACCTATGTCGTCGCCTCAAAAAAGTTTTTACGTCTGTCATCACTCGAGCCGTACGCGTCGCCAGTGGCGCCACTATTGCCGTCAGGGGTATGTGCACTGCTCCCGTAGGAAATGCTGGCCGCCAAGTTCCAGTCCTGTTCACCGTGCTCACCAGTTGCCCTCATGACCTAATCTTCGGGCTCGACTTTCTGACGACGCATTCTGCCCTCATCGACTGTTCCACCGGTACGCTATGCCTCGAGCTTCCTCTTCTTTCCGACGTTCGCCCCGAACGTACAACCGAACACACTCTGCACTACAGCGTTTGTTCGGTTACCTCCAAAAGCCCTTACCTTCGTCGAATTGGCCTCAACGGCAACCGTGCCTGATGGCGACTATGTCGTCATACCTATTCGTGATGTCCTCCTGGCGCGTGACATCTCTGCGCCACACTCCGTCGTTACCCTTGCCGCTAATCGGATGTGTCTCCCCGTTATCAATTTTGGCTTGACGAAGCAAGTGTTTCCTGAAGGCATAGCGGTGGCCACGCTCCGGTCAGTGACAGACGACCACGTTACTGCTTTTGCAGCCGACGCGTCTCCAGATCCTCCCGATTACCCGCAGGATGCCTTGAACCTCGACGGCCCATTACGTCCCATGGGCGCTCCGGACCTCGCCCTTGACCAAGCGGCCGCCCTATATCAGCCTTTTGCTTTCCTACCGCGACATATTTGACACTGACAATCGACCACTTGGTCAGACGTCCCTTGTTAAGCATCGGATAAATACTGGTGATGCTGTTCGCATTCACAGCCGACCGTATCGCGTGTCCACGGCAGAGCGGCAAGTTATTCAGCAGGAAGTAAATAAGATGCTCTCCAAAGGCATTGTTGAGCCCTCGTCGAGCCCTTGGGCGTCGCCGGTCGTGCTCGTCAAAAAAAAAAAAAAAAAAGAAAGATGGCACGTGGCGTTTCTGTGTTGATTACCGCCACCTAAACCGAATCACTAAAAAGGACGTTTACCCTTTACCACGAATCGACAACGCTCTTGATTGTCTTCACGGTGCCAAATACTTTTCGTACTTTGACCTTCGATCTGGTTATTGGCTAATTTCCGTTGATGAGCAAGATCAAGAAAATATCGCTTTCGTCACTCCAGATGGCCTCTACCAATTTAAGGTTATGCCATTCGGTTTATGCAATGCCCCCGCCACGTTCGAACGGATGATAGATTCTCTGCTTCAAGGTTTCAAATGGTCAGCTTGCCTTTGTTACCTCGACGACATCCTTGTGTTTTCTCCTACATTTGAGACGCACCTTGAGAGCGTCGCAGCTATCCTTGACGTCTTCCGCAAGGCTGGGCTCCAATTAAACTCATCGAAGTGCCACTTCGGGTGCCGACAGATTACAGTGCTAGGCCATCTCGTCGACGCTTCCGGAGTACAACCCGACCCGGAGAAGGTTCGAGCAGTAACGGCTTTTCCTGTACCTCAGTCTGTCAAAGACGTCCGGAGTTTTGTGGGGCTCTGTTCGTATTTCAGACGGTTCATGAAAGATTTCGCAGCAATCGCTCGACCACTCACTGAACTTCTGAAAAAATACGTGCCTTTTACGTGGGGTTCCCTTCAGGCTGCTGCATTTTCACGACTTATCACGATTCTGACCAACCCACCGATCTTGGCCCACCACAGCCAGTCCTGTGCTTCAACTCTATCTTGTTCTCGGCTGCGATTCCATTGTTGCTGTTCTACCTGCTGCCTGAATGGGTACAAGTTCACACAGTCCTACCCTGCCCTGAGCCACTTTTTACTGAAGTCGAGCAATGCATTTGATGTTAAAACACTACTTTATAAATACAGTCTAACGCGTTAACAAAGAAGTTCTCACGGCTTCCAAAATTCTTCGTTATACACGTCACTGCGTTGTAAAGTTGGCGCACCTTACCGCTCGCACTAGAGCAGGCTAAGCACGCTTAACAAAAGAAAACCTTCATTTAAAATCAATTGAAGAGAGACTTACTGAAATAAGTGGCTCATATTTTATGCACAGTTTGTCTGACAGATATGTTGATGATATGTTGGTTGCTGTTCCTGCGGTGTGCATATAGGTATCCTAATTAGCAAAGATGATCGTGATTGTGCCACCCATGCGCTAGTACAAAGAGTATGAACATAAATTAATTAATTAATTAATTAATTAATTAATTTCTTCTCCTTTCAAGTTTCCTCCTTTGGAGGTGCTTCTTCCAGCTTCACTTAAAAATGCAGATAATCTATTCTTGTATACACCTACGTGGCTACGTATGCAATGTACACTGCATCTGCCTATGCATACACTGTGCATACGCATGCCTACACATATCGCTACAGGTCTTTCCACGTGCTCAAAGTTTGCACTTCTTGAGTTTCACGTGCACATTTATTTTCGTAATGTTAATCTTGGCATTTATCTGACGTCAACTATTTGCCTTGTTTATTTTTTAAGAAGTGTTCACTCCTGAAATTAAAAGAAAATTCCACGCCCCTGCATTTATGCTTGTTTATACAAAACAAACACGTAAACATGCGTTTTCGATGTGATGTCGTGCTGAATTGGGAGATGTGTGGTGCTCTGGCTACTTTGGCCATTTCAAAAAACTAAAAATAATTACTCATCAGCTGCAGAACAAACTGCATGCTGAAGCAAGCCACGAGGATAAAAGTGGGCTTCGTTGCTTGACATGAAAGGGCGGGGTGCCGCTCGCCCTTAGTGACCCCACTGAATCGCAGCCGTCTATGGGAATCTTGCACTTGACAACATATGCAAGCTGCCGGCAGCTTGGAAATGGGTGAGAAGGCCTCGTTTGAAAAGAGGGTGTTAGAGAATAAGGTGACTTTGTGTTCCACTTGTGCGCTCAACGCACCGTGCACAACTGCACAGATTTGGCCGAGAAGTTCACAGCAGCGTATGCTATTCGCGAACTGCTTTTTTCACCAAGCCCGAGGGGTGGTTCAGGAACTCTTTAAAAATGCCGCGGGCCTAAGGGAAACACCGGAAACACCAAGATCTTCGTTGCCAAGATCGCTGACATCGTCACTGACCAGGATCGCTGCTACCAGAAGCAATTATTTTTCGACTGTCAACACATGATGATGCTATTTCCATGGGCATGTGTAATCCAATGACTGCAGTGTTGGTAATGGACCACTCCCATGACATTACACACGTGCTAAAGAAAGCGCGGCGGTCAAGGCTTTATAAGGAAGCCGTGGAACTGTTTAGAGGGGGAGACTGCTATGGACCACTGTGGGAAGAGTGTGCCACACGAGGCCTGCTGGTCCAGGGAAAACCTGTGAATGCATTTCGTCGGGGTGCAAGTTTTTCCATAAGTAGGTTTAGCTTTGTACGTTTAGGCTGCGAAGTTTAAGTATGTTAAAGCGACCCAGAAACCCTTCATGAATATACTAGTAAGAAAACTCTGTCGATCTGTACGAGAGTTTCTTGTGAACATGTCAGCAATATTATTGCGCTGCATGCAGCAGAGAATTTACAATCTTGTGTCGAAAACAGCAAAAAAATTGCTCGCTATCGCTTCCGTAATGTCATCATGCAACGTCATTGCAAGCAGCAGGACCCATCAACAGCTATTGGTTGACTTTGCGATTGCGAGAACATTCTCAGTAACACATAATTGCTTATTTTGAGTTAAATAAATTAAACATGTATATACCTACAATCTCAAACGGACAGAAAAATAATTTCATCTTTGCACTGCCAATCGATGCAAGACAGTTGTGCGAAGCTGTATCTGCTGCACGTGGCCTCCGAGATAGCCGCGGCGTGCTGTGTAGTCTACCGCAGCAAACTTGAGGTGCTACGATGAGCCCTTTCGCCACCGAGACAATCAAATTTTGGGAGGGGCTTTGCCCCTTGGCTTCCTGCCTGTGCAGCTTTCCAGCACGATAGTGGAGACGAAAAGCAAGAAAGACACGTATCAGTGCGATAGCCCCACTTATGCTTGAAGGATTCGAAAATTTGGGGGGAGATTCACGAGACGAAGTCATTTAATAGCGAGGCCATTCTATGATTAGTTAGAAAATTGTTTCGGCACCTCGATAAATGTTATTTTATTTTGTTTGTAACCTCCTTCACCTGCTTGTAAAGCTCTGCTCGCAAACCCTTCTATGAGGTGAATTTGCTTAAGGACTCACCGGCGCACTCTGCCATACGGTGCAGCTATGCGACGAGCAGTCCATGCGTGTCTGAAGTCTTCCAGGTCTGCCGAGGGCCTCAACCTGGTAGACTCTCAGGACGCACTTCTTGATAGGCATGTCTTCTTCACAATCAAATGTTAATGATCACAATCAAGTCAAATATTAATGATCACAACGATGTCCACAATCAATTGCTAATGATCATGGTGGCACCAACGCACAGATCCATAGTCTCTGGATTCTCCAGATGGTAGCTGCCATTGGCCTGCAGAAGAGACGCCTGAATACCTTGAATGAAGCAGCTGCTGCTGTTGGCGATCCGCAACACACCATGCTTGAGTGTCCGCGATCGAAGCGCGATATCGACATTGGCGCAGCCTACGTCGGGCTTGCCATTGCAGACACGACAGCTAACGTGCTACCAGAGGAAATCCGCGGAAAACTTCGATCGCGCCCTGCGGAGAAGTTTTTGAGCCGCGATTTTGCTTCGTCAATCAGTAACTGGCCTTAATAATGCCGTTTTGGAAGTAGCAACGCGACGATGCGAGACGGCACAAATACCAAGTGTGCAGCAAGCGTTTGTGCTCGCCGGATGGTAAACAAAAAACGCATTTTGCCCTCGCCTTGTCGGTTGCGGCAACTTAAGGCGCAGCAGCATGCCTTCACAACGAAGTTCTTGTCCCTAACACGTTTGATCCTTTTGTGCGTACAGCACTTTCGTCGCACATGCCTGAGAATGGCGGTCGGAGCGCTCTCCATGGAAAGAAAAAAATATACAAAAGCGCAACGCGTGCTTCCACGTGACACGGATTGGCCAATGGGGGAGCGCAGGAGGCTGGGGCGACAGGAGGCGGCGAGGAGGAAACGCCGGGGTGAGCGCGGTGGTGGCATGATCTAAGAATGGCGCTACTTTTTATATATAGGGGCTTTAACTATACGACGCAGGTACAGCCTGGCACAACTATTGTTTATATTATAGATCTATTTAGAACGATACGGCCGCTTACGCGAGTCCACTTCACGTCTGCGCGCAGAGTTACCTTTAACAACAGCCATTCGAATTGCGAACAGAACAGAAGGATGCGCTTATTCGGGAACAGGCGTCGTCATACGACACAACTAGAAAGCAAACAAAACAATTGCATCTGCGCGCCAATAGCAAACTTCTGTGGCAACACTACTACTTGGCTGTGGCATGTATGTGAAGATCGAACACTATAAAAGCTGTTAACTGGGATACATTCAAGTGCAAGTTCACGCACGGTCACAAGGTGAGAGGAAAACGCCGAAGGGCACACGTGAGGCGAAAGTTTCTCCAAGGTTACAAAGCATGCAAGCAAGCGCATCTATTCCGTGCTTGGGAGGTCATGCCACATTTCGACGACAAATTTGTTTTAACAATAATTTCGCACACGTATATTTACAGGAAACTGTCTCCATGAGCCATTCTCCACTATAATGTTCGGGAAACCAGCACCCATCCGTAGGTGCTGCGAAGAGAAAACGCGCAAAGGCTCACGACCGTTCGTGAGAAATGGTTGCTGGGTAGCTGACACACAGAACACCTATACAAATGCAGGGGGAGACGACTCGAGCCTCCGCCAGTATGGTGGCACCATCTAGGTAAGATGCCTGCAAACGCAGCGTCCGCAGGCGCAGACGACGATATGCGATTCAGACGAGGCGCGCAATCAACGCGCTCCCGAGCCTCCGCCAGTATGGTGGCGCCATCTAATTAAGGTGCCTGCAAACGCGGCGCGCCCGACATGTAAGTTGTAGTTGTAAGGCTTGATCGGGCTCAGCAGACTGCTGTGCAGAGAGCATTACAAGCCGCAGCTCGCCGTCGACGTAGGGCGGACAGTTCATATCGTTCTCGTCAAAACGAGGCGAACAGATTGCCGCGAAGACCCTATTGTGCGTGGTACCCAAATTGGCGCTATTCTTGAGCCGCTCCACCAGCTTACGCTGTAACTGTGCTGCGTGTGCCGCGCAGGCCTGCGTTTCTTCTTTTTTTTTTTTTTACTTTGAAACACGCTCAGCGTCGCAGACGAACATGAGATCTGCGAAATGGCAAGTTGACCTATCGCACTCGTTGCAAAACAAATTGCCACATTTGTGAGCCAAAAAATGCAAATAAAAAGTTGTAGCGCCACCTATGATACGAAATCGACCACATTTATTTTGTATAAATTTTCATACATATTTGGCAATGAGGTGTTGGTTGCGGCTTGTACATCTACAAGGGTGCACGCCGCACACTTACAGATGTGCACGGTATTGTGATTTTGCAATCTGCAAGGTTTTGCGAACGACGTTTCTCGACTATCTAGTTTTTAGGCACTTGTCGTGTTGAAGGTAGTCCGTCCGCTGCGTGATTACGTACATATTACGTATGAGGTGCAAACAAAGGTGATTAGACGGGCGGTTGAATGCCAGTTTTTTTTCTTCGTGGCATAGAGTGTTATAGTGATAAAGCTATGTTTCGTGGCATTTTGTCGACGCGGATCCGCGCACTCACAGCACGTGCTGTAGCCCGCAGCTCCCGTGCTAGGCTAGCCACCCAACCGTGCTGCCGCGTCCCATTATTCATTTTTGCGTCTGCGTCTACCAGCACGCAAGTGTCCAGAATTTATTTCCTCGGAAAAATTTCGTTGTCACGACGTATGTTATCTTGAACAGGCAGACAGGCGTATTGTACCTTGGTGCTAACGGCCATTGCTCAGGAGGCCTAAATCTGACAGAGCGTCGCACCACGACCATCGTTCGTCCAGGGAACGCTGTATCCCCTGCTATGGCCGCCACTTCGAAGAATGCAGACTACCAGTGGAACGAGAATGAGTACGCTCCTCCGCCTTCACAGCCGACTTCAGAACCCAGGCGTTACGGCGAAGGAGGCAACCTCGGCGCATCGCCTGGTCAGAGCCGTGGCCGGGATAACTATTAACGACCCAATGCGTCACGCCCAGACGCTGAAGTGATCTCGGTGCCAGTCAAAGATGTCGCCAGGATCATTGGCAAAGGCGGTTCCAGGATCCGCGAGTTTCAGGATTCCAGTGGTGCCCACATCTGGGTCAAGAAAGACGACGCAGATAATTACTTCGAGACCAGACAGACAGACAGACAAAGAACTTTTATTTTGGTCCTGAGAAGACGATGAGTGTCCCCCTTAGGGGACATCGTCTGCGGGCCGCACCCACGATGGAGCCGGGAGGTTGAGTCTCTCGGCGATCTCGCGGGCTCTCTGGACAGCCCTGAGCTGCTCTTCCTTGGCGGAGCTGGTGACGAGCCGGAGCCAAGATCGAACTCTCGGGCCCCGAAGAGGCGTGTTGCAAGGCCCACGAGCTCATCGACGCGATCGTCCATCCGCTGGAAGAACCAGCATGCTCCAGCAAGAGCGAAGAACCGCCGCCTTTGCTCGACTGGGACAAGCTGCTTGCCAAGAGCGACGAAGAGGCGAAAAAGCGCTGGGCTTCTCTCACACCAATAATTAAAATTTTACGATAATTAAATATTTTAGACTCTGGCATTGCTGCTGCCAGCCATCATGCACATCGACAGCCAGCCTGTTCCGAGGGAGGAGATTGGCGCTGTCGTCGAGGTGGTGGTTTCCGGCGAGGAAGAGGCGGGGAAGATCCTCAAGTTACGTCCATGTCTGCTGAGGAGGCGGCGGGCTTCAGGGCAGCCAACAACAATATAGTTGTCAAGTACTTGGCCCAAGAACAACAGCCGCCACCAGACGTAGCAACTAACCCCGTGACAACGTTCGAGCAGGCGTTTTCAAACCGTCCAGAAATGTTTTACGAAATCTAAAAAACCAAGTTCACGAAGCCGTCTCCAATACAGAGCCAGGCCTGGTGTCACTGCTGTCACCCGTTCGCCGTCGGCGCGAAGTCGATCGACGGGGTATACAAGCCGGTTGGTCGTTCCTTACTCAAGCGAACACAGTGAAAGAGTCAGAGTCAGGAGTAAACGAAAAGCAAGATATTTATAGACTGACAACGATACACAAATTAATAAAATAAAGTAATAAAAAACACAAGAAAACTAGCACACCTGAATTTAATATATCTCAATGATGACGACAAAGAAATATGACGAGCAATTAACAGTGGATATAAACATGAAACAGGGTGCGGATCAAATATACAAGAATACACTTAACTTCAAATCATATATCAAATATACAAGAATACACTTAACGTTCACTAGAACAAAGTTCAAAAGAAAACAAATGATGTCATACGCGTGACCGGCAGCAGCAGCAAGTCCATAAACCGTGAAGTGGGTGCGCAAAGCTTTCCCGAAGAATACTGGCGAGCCGATCTTGTTGAGGTGGATGCGTGTTGTATATCAGCGTTTGGACGAGCGAGCGAAGACGAGGAGAGCGAAGTGGCGCACCCAAGGACTCTGAGCTCGTGACCACGAGCTCAGATGCTCTTCATTCGACGCTCCCATGGTGAGGATATCGTCTAAATAAGCGCTAACAGCGGGTAGTCCAGCGAGCAGAGTATTCATCTAGATGCTCTTCATTCGACGCTCCCATGGTGAGGATATCGTCTAAATAAGCGCTAACAGCGGGTAGTCCAGCGAGCAGAGTATCCATGAAACGTTGGAATATAGATGGTGAGGCCGAAACGCCGAATGGCAGTCGCTTCACTGCGTACAAGCCTTTAATTGTGTTGATAGTCCGCATCTCCGAAGTGGCCTTGTCGACGTGCAGCTGTTTATAAGCCTGTGTCAAGTCAATCTTTGAAAAGATCTGTCCTCCTTGTAGAGTTGCAAGCAGCTCAGCTGCCCAGAGAACTTGGCTAATGTAGCGTCGATTGTTGTTTCCGCGAGATTGTTGAGTCCATGCAGCGTAATGCCCAGTTTTTCGAACCAATTTCTTCCTAACAAGCTGGCTCCAACTCCTCCAGCCACGAGCAAGGGTAGCTGTGCTTTGTTGTTGTTGAAAGATACATTGATAAGCACGGAGCCTAGGATGTCCAAACATTCTCCCGACCATGCCCGTAAAGCGAGCTTGCGTTCTCTTAACACCGGGGCATCGTCAGGCCAGAGGCGAGCGAACGTCGCTCCACTTATTATAGAAAACGCTGCTCCCGAGTCTACTTCCATCTTGAGTGGCCGACCAGACAGTCGTACTGTCACGACGAACCTAGCTGTGGTTGTGATCTCTATAGTCCTGTGTGAAAAACAGTAAGGAGGCCGCCTTCCTGTTCCTCTGAAACTTCGTCCTCCTCTAAACGATGACTTCCTTGGTACTTCTGTGGTTTAGCCTTTTTCGGCAGGCAAGCTTTCGCGATGTGACCCTTTATGCGGCAGAAATTACACGTAGCCTTCTTGAAGTAACACTTGTCGGCCTTATGGTCTGCTAAGCATCGGAAGCACTGATGCGCCTTGCTTGTAGATCCCTCGCGAACATTCTGACGATGAAAATCAAAATTTTCGGCCTGTTGCTGAGTGCTTTGAATCAGTCTCTGCTGATCTCTTGCTGATTCAGCAGTCAAAACGAACTCGTACGCTTTCTTAAACGTTAGCTTATCTTGAGCTAGCAACCGTTGTTGAAGATGAGAATCGTGGATCCCACATACCAATCTGTCTCGTAGCATAATTTCCAAAAATTTACAGTTTTAATGCTCACTGAAACATGGTATCAAACTGATAGCAAGATGCTAGAGCTGCCTGGTTACGAAATGTTTTTCCTTAACAGACCTAACAAACGTGGTGGCGGTGTCGCTATCTATACTCTCGCGTGCAAAAGGTGTCACATTGTGCCTAATCTTAGTGGCGTTACCGATGATTATGAAGTTCTAACACTAGAAAATCGAAATCAAATAATTTCAGTGGTATACCGCACCCCCAAATGGTAACATAAAAAATTTCACGGATTATTTCGAGCAGATTCTAGAATATTCGTCACTAAATAAACGTTCGCTTTTGTGCAGTGGTGATTTTAATATCAATATTCTTGACCATAACGCTACTGTACATTATTTCAACATGAAGATTGCCTCCTGTGGATTTGTGAACTTAATAGAAACAGCAACACGTGTCACATGCGCTACTGCGTCGGCACTAGACGTAATAATTACGAACATTGAAACGAGTGTGTTCTCTTCTGGTACAATCGCTTCTGATGTGAGCGATCACTGTCCGGTATTTGTCGTCTTTCGGAATGAGCATGCTAAGCGAAACAATGTGAAAGAGTCTATTACTGTGCAGCGCATAACAGATGCCTCTTTGGAAGCATTTAAGCACGACATTATGAACTTCGATTGGTCCTGTGTGCTGCAGAAAAGTGATGTCAATGATGCGTATGACGTTTTTTTTTTTTTTTTTCATCATTTCCTTCGTTTCTATTCGAAGCACTTTCCACTCGAAACGTACACAAAAAAAATACGAAAAAGATAAGAAAACCATGGGTAACAAGAGAACTTTTCAAAATGATAAAGGACAAAAATCGTCTTTATCAAACGTTCCTTCAAACACGTGCAGAGGATACGCTCCTTCACTTTAAAAAGTTAAGAAACCGATTAAACTCTGAGCTACGGCAAGCTAAAGCATCATATTATCAGGAGCTCTTTTCTAGCGTTAGTTCAAGGAGACCAGATATTGCCTGGAAAGTTTTAAACAATGTCCTAGGTCGCCGTGCGAATAACTCTGTCACAAAATCTATGCTAGTAAATGGCAACGAAATAAAAGGGAGGGCACTGGCAGAATATTTTAACAAACATTTTATTAATAACATTTCTTCATCTCAAGACCTTAGGGACACTACAATCTCCACTTATCCTAGTCAGCTTAGACTATATTTTTCGAGCCTACTGATGCAAATGAAGTTCATAACGTGTACATGGAATTAGTAATAGCAAAGCCTTAGATATCAACGGCATGCAGATAAAACCATTGAAATACGTGTCACCTATAATTTGTCCCTTGATTTCACACATCTACAATCTTGCATTTGAGTGCGGGGTTTTTCCCAACGCAATGAAAACTGCAAAGGTATCCGTCATTTTTAAGGGGGCGACCGACATTTCGTACTCCCTGTGTTCAGTACTCCCTGTGTTTTCCAAAGGCCTGGAAAAAGTCATTTCTTCAAGAATAAGTAAGTTTTTTGACAAACATAAGGTACTATCCGAGTCACAATTTGGTTTCAGAACAGGTAAATCTACAGAAACAGCGTTATTAACAATGAAGGAAATTATTTTGAGAAATATTAATGAGAACTTGTATACGGTGGGGCTTTTCCTTGATTTTAGTAAAGCTTTTGACTGCTTAAATCATATGATTCTTGTTAACAAACTTAAAATGTAAGGAATCCGTGGTAAACCACTCGCATTGCTTGAAGGATATCTCCAAAACAGAAGCCAGTCGGTGTCTTTAGATAATGAACTTTCATCCCTCTTGCCTATCAGTTGTGGTGTCCCTCAAGGGAGCGTATTGGGACCCCTTTTGTTCAATACATACATAAATGATATCGTAAGTATAGATCCCTCCGTTGATTTTGTGATATACGCGGATGATAGTACACTACTTCTGTCAGGCCCTAACCTTAGCGATTTAATGGTGAAATGTAATGACCTACTAATTAAATTGTCTAGGTGGTCAAGGATGAATAAGTTAAAAATAAATCCTACAAAGTCCAAGGCTATAATATTTCGCGCAAGAAACAAACCGCTAATACCGCACTGCATGCTTCACTTTGAAGATCACCAAATAGAAATAGTTGAAGTGCACAAGATTCTTGGAGTATCTTTTTCGTGTTATTTAAACTGGGATGCCCACACTGACCTTGTCTGCAAGAAGCTCTCTTCCGTATGCGGGGCTCTGTCGCGATGTCGTGAAAATTTACCTTTGAAATGTAAATTACAAGTTTATTACGCACTTTTTTTTCTCACCTTAACTACTGCAGTTTAGTATGGGCCACAATGACTAAAACAAACATAAATAAAGTTCTCGTATTGCAAAAGAGAATTGTTCGCATAATCGCCAATGTTGATAATACAACTACTTCCAAGTATGCATTTGAAGCACATAACGTTGTCCGAGTCAATCATTTGTATAACTTTAAGTTGTTACAAAAAATGTATTTTTCGACGGCATCCGTTGCCGATTTTTATTCTACTCTGGCATCTTTGGACATGCGTCGTGCCAACATAAACACAAGAACTACTAATACATGGAATATACCTCGTTTTCGCACTAATTATAAATTACAAATGTTGTCTTATAACCTGCCCCATGTTCTAAACACGTATAAACATACAATAGGATACACCAAAGCTGAACTGTGGAAATATTTTGTTGAAATGTGATTTTATGCCCCCGGCTTGTAGATGCCGCATGTTTTGCTTGATTATTACTATTATTATTTCTGAACATATGTATGACCATTTCAGCGTTTTGATTTTCGATTTTATTGTTCGAATTTTGTGCAAAGACTATTAGACTTTCTATGCATAAATAGTGAATGTTCTCTTTATTGAATGTGACTATTGTATGTGTGTTTGTTGAAGATTTCTTGTACCACTCGTGTGCTACTGCTTGTATGGGTTTTCTGGACACAGTCAAGCTGCGCATGCAGCTTTTTGCCAGAAAACCCTCCAGTTCAACCTGGAAAAAATAAACTTATAAAACTTATAAATAAAAATTTCCTGGGCTACAAAGTGAGCGCTAACGGAGTTGAGCCGACGTCTGAAAAGGTTGAGGCAATAACGAGTGCGCCTGAACCAACAAACAAGTCCGAGCTACAGTCATTCTTAGGAATGATAAGTTATTACAGCCGGTTCCTCCGAGACAAAGCGTCGATCGCCGAACCTCTTCATCGTCTATTGGATAAAGAAGCTAAGTGGAAATGGGAAGCCCCGCACAAAGCCGCTTTCAACAAACTTAAGGACGCACTACGTGAGTGTACGGTTCTTGCGCAATACGACGACTCTCGCCCACTGATGCTCAGCTGGGATGCTTCGCCTTATGGGTTAGGAGCAGTTCTTGAGCAGTTGGACGGAAACCGACACGAACTGCCAATAGCGTTTGCGTCAAGAACACTCGGCAAATGTGAGAGAAACTACTCCCAACTCGACAGAGAAGGGCTTGCAATAGTGCTTGCAGTCACGCATTTTCATCAGTACATTGCCGGTCGGCATGTACTCATAGTGACTGACCATAAGCCGCTTCTTGGAATAATGTGCCCTAGGAAGCAAATTCAGCAAGTGTTATCACCCCGGATGCTTCGTTGGTGCATAATTTTGAGCGCCTATGACTACGAGTTGCTGTACCGAGAACGAAAAAAACATCAGAATGCGGATGCGCTCAGTCGACTTCCTCTGGCTTCCGATGTTGATGAGCTAGCGGCACCAGGTGACGTATTGATGATTGAAGGTTTGCGCAAACCTCCATTGACTGCCGAGGAAATAGCAAGGCTGACAGTGGAAGACTCCACGCTTTCTCAAGTTTACAAGGGGTTGCAAACAGGATCAACAGCGTCATGGCAAGGTATACACTTCCAAACCTACAAGAGTCGGGTACAGGAGCTCTCTACGCACCGTGGCTGCGTATTATGGGACACACGGGTTGTGATTCCTACAAAGGCTAGGGAAGAGTGTTTGACTCTCCTTCACTCTAACCACTCAGGAATGACTACAATGAAACGCTTCGCTCGCAGTCACCTGTGGTGGCCTGCATTGGACGCTGACATCGAGACCAAGGTGCGATCGTGTGAGACATGTCAGATGCACAGCCATCTTCCTCCAGCAGCTGTAATGCCGGAATGGCCCCGTCCAAGTGAACCATGGGAGATCGTTCATGTTGATTTGCAGGGCCGGTGAACAATCAGAGCTTTTTAATCGTAGTGGATGCCTCCTCCAAATGGCTAGAAGTAAGACAAGTGCCGTCACAGTCTACTGCCGCAGCCACGGATGTGCTACGATCGCTTTTCGCGACTTTTGGCATACCGCAAGTGATAGTTTCTGATAATGGCACAGCATTCGTTTCGTCGCAAATGCAACACTTCTTCAAGTTGAACATGATCAAACATGTAACATCAGCTCCATACCACCCGGCCACAAATGGACAAGCGGAGCGCATATGGTTGCAGAAATGAAGATGGCGCTCAATAAACTGATGGATGGAAGCCTCCCCTGCCGACTGTCATGTTTTTTTTTTTTATTTAAGCAGCATACGACACCGTACACCACAACGCAAAAAACACCTGCAGAATTAATGTTTGGCAGGCAGCTTCCGTCTCATCTGGATGCGCTACACCCCCGGAAACACACCGAAAGGGGAAGGGTGGACGATATGAGAAAAGGTTACGTGAAAGGTGACAAGGTGTGGATAAATAATTTCCTGAACAATAACCCCACCTGGCTACACGCTGTAGTAGTGGAAGAATGCGGCAAGAGGTCCTTTGCAACGATGACTCAGGATGGCAGGCGGTACAGGCGTCACGTAGATCATATGAAAAGAAGATATACGTTGATTGAAAACGCAGTTCAAGAATCACCCTATCATTCTTGTCCAGGAAATTACTCACCCGAAGACAATCGTTTCACTACAACAAGTTCAGGGGCCGAGCGTCCGACAGAAGATGCACCCACGGCTTCTGACTCGTCTCCTAATGCGTACCCGGATTTGCCCACTGAAGCAGGGACGCCCGAAAGACCGCAGCGATCCGCACAGTCGCAAGCCGTTCCCGATTGTATACCACGCAGTCGCTATGGTCGTGCTCTGAAGGCGCCAAAATGGGAAAAGCGTGATATTAAGAAAAAAATGTAGCCAGAGCGGGTTTCGAACCCGCGTACGCAAGATCCCGAATCGAGCGCCGTAACCACTCACCATACAGCCACTCAGGCATACCCTTCCAAAGGTTGCATTGGTGCGAACCATATGATTGCGTTCGAGCGCCCTCGGTGAACGGAACCACATAGAAACGCGGTGCGCGCGAGCGGCGCAGCGTGGCGCCAGCGGTCAAACGCTGTATCTACTAGCAAATGGAGTGTTGCTACCCGGATTTGCCCACTGAAGCAGGGACGCCCGAAAGACCGCAGCGATCCGCACAGTCGCAAGCCGTTCCCGATTGTATACCACGCAGTCGCTATGGTCGTGCTCTGAAGGCGCCAGAGCGACTAGGCATTTCAACATGTCAACATAAAATTGACTAAGATATGTTGGGGTTCACTAGAGGGGGGAAGTGTTGTATATCAGCGTTTGGACGAGCGAGCGAAGACGAGGAGAGCGAAGTGGCGCACCCAAGGACTCTGAGCTCATGACCACGCAGCCGCCTTGCAACGTTCGAAGATGCAATAAAAGGCACTTTACAATAATTCGATTGCTGGGCTGGGTTTCCAGGGAGTTTAGATCTGACGACTTCCCTCAAGCAGATTGAGCTAACTTGAGGCGAAATACCGCGAGCTTCGTTGCAGACGTTGGTTTGTCGTCTCGTACGTCAACGAGTTACTCGGAGTTCCGACGTGGCTATATAGACGGCCCAGGCGATACTGGACGGCACTAGCTCCTTGACTGCTTCTCATCAGATTACAGGCTCAGCTTCTAGACTGATTATATAGCAGGGCCTAAAACCTGTGCTTAAATAGCCTCTCGATCCTTTCCCTCGTTCCTTAGGTCGGGGAACGGCAGTATGGGTGACAGTTCGCCTAATTATCTCATGACTCTTCCCAAAAGTCTTGGCCGCGTCCCTTTTAATCAGGGGCGAGGGAACGGATGATCGGGCGAGGGAACGGAGGTCGCGCCCCCACCCTGCACCACACAGACACACACGCACACACTCAGGTCCGTTGACAAGCACAGAAGCAACAGCGGCCTACGGCCATACGGCGCCCGTTAATCGGCGTGTCGCTGTCTCGAACCTATGCCGTACCGTGAGACCACGACGTATTTGGCGCCCGCTAATCGGCGTGCCGCTATCTCGAAACTATGCCGCACATTGAGACCACGACGTTTTTGGCGCCCGTTAATCGGCGTGTCGATGACTCGAAACTATGCCCCTCCGTGACACCTGGCCAATCCTGCTTCAAGGTCAAGACCTCATCGGAATCGCACAGACAGGTACAGGGAAGACTCTGCATGGCATTCCTGCTACCAGCCTTGATTCACATCGACAGTCAGCCTGTTCCGAGGGAGGAGAGGAAAGGCCCTTCGTGTCTGGTTCTCGCTCCGACTCGCGAGCTTGCCCACCAGATTGAGCGGGAAGCAAGGAAATACCACTACCGAGGGATAAAGTGCGTACGGTCAACGGCGGTGGCAGTCGGCGCTAGCAGAAGCTTCAAGATTGTCATGTGATGTTCCGTTCTAGCCTATTTCCGTTCTCCTTGTTGATATTGCTTTGTTTCTCTGAATAGATAAATCATCACAGCTACCATGTGCGACGTTCGCACATGGGCAAAGAGAGAAGCAGGAGTAGTCAAATTTTGTTTAATTTGCTGCTGTAAATGAGACGCACATGTTTTCTCTTCCCCAAGCTTAACTAACGCAAATGAGAATGTAGGAATTTTTTTCAGGACCGTTCTTACTTAAGCATGCTTTGCCTCCGTACCTTTTTTTTTCGCCTTCATTACCACGGAAAGTTGCCCATGACTATAGAATCCTCAGCTTCAAATCACTATTTCGTCAGTTCTATCCCACATAGGATATTCTCGCATGCAAAGGAAGGTGCATGGCAAAATATGACTACAAGAAGTATGTGTCTTCCTTTCTATCCGCACATGTGTGAACTTTAACTTGATAAGTGGCGTGTTTTTCGCGTGCCTGCCTTTCCATACGATGAATCCACATCAAATTACTCAGCTTTCTGTTGTTCTAAAGACATCCTATTTTGTGTGCTGTTATGTCTGCACCAATATAGTTAGCGAACTAATGCTTAAACGAACGCATCTGGGCTATTTGCTAGCTCAACACTGCTGTTCAATGTAAAAATGTTTTTTGTTAATTAAGCTATATGCCAGAGATACCAGCAGTCATAGAGGCATTGCGTAATCAAGGAGTTCACGAGGCAAACATGAATATCTTGAGAAATATCTGTAAATATTCACAGCTACATTGGTTCTCCACAAGAAAAGTAGAAAGTTAAATATCAAAAGAGGGGTCAGGCAAGGAGACACAATCTCTTACAATGCTGCATGCTTAGAAGAAGTATTCAAGCGCTTAGACTGGGAACGTTTAGGAGTGAGGATCAACGGCGAATATCTGGTCAAACTTCGGTTTGTAGGTGACATTGACTTATTCAGCAACAATGGGGACGAATTGTAACAAATAATTGAGGACCTTAACCGAGAAAGTGTAAGAGTGGGGTTGAAGATTAATATGCAGAAGACAAACATAATGTTCAATAGCCTGGCAACAGAACAAGAAATGTGGATCACCAGTCAGCCTGTATGGTTTGTAAAGGAGTACGTTTATCTAGGTCAGTTGCTCAGAGCCCTGATCATGAGAAGGAAAATTACAGAAGAATAAGTTGGGGTGGAGTACATACGCAGGCATTGCCAAGTCCTGACTGGGAGCTTACCACTGTCATTGAAAAGAAAAATGTACAATCATTGCGTTCTACCAGTGCTAACATATAGGGTAGAAACTTGGAGGTTAACAAAGAAGCTCAAGAACAAGTTAAGGACTGCACAAAAAGCGATGGAACGAAAGATGTTGAGCCTAACGTTAAGAGACAGGGAGAGAGTGGTGTGGATCAGAGAACAAACGGGGATAACCGATATTGTATTTGACATAAATTGAGCTGGGCAGGCCATGTAATGCGTAGGATGGATAATCGGTGGACCATTAGAGGTACAGAATGGATACCAAGAGAAGGGAAGCACAGTCGAGGACGGCAGAAAACTAGGTGGGGTGATGAAATAAGGAAATTTGCAGGCGCAAGTTGGAATCAGCTAGCGCAGGACAGGGGTAATAGGAGATTGCAGGGAGAGGCCTTCATCCTGCAGTGGACATAAATATAGGCTGATGACGATGATGATGACAGAGAAGCACTGCTGTCTATAACTATGAGGAAAAAGATGAACTTCTATCTCTGAACACACCTCGCCCTCGCAATGCATAAAAAGGTACAGAGACATTTCGGTAAAGTAAGACATGCAAAAAGAAATTTATATGCTTGCAGATGGTTGCCTGTAAACTTCCCCCACTTAATGTCTCGTCTTAGTTTCTAAATAACCACAACCAGCAATTTCTCGGAACATTATGCAGACGCAGAAGTCTTTTGTGCCTTTCTCTTATGAAAAGGCTGGCACCGTCCATGGAAGCGTGACAGAAGTGCTACTGTTTGGAGAATGTGCTATAGTAACTCAGCTACAAGCAGCAATTGTCTTGCCCAACTTTTTATAAGTAAGGAAACAGCTTTATTTACCTACTTCGACCGCTTTGGATGGATGGGCGATCTCAAACAATAAACGGTGGCGCCATATCCAGTGACCCAAGTTGTCTACTAGCTTGTGCCCGAATAGACAACCTGCGGCACAGCATATGGGATATTGGTATATTGGCCCTTTTCGCGGCGTCCCGTGGGCGCTGCCATGTTTTATCACGTCGTGACGCGTCCATTACTTGCCTCAGCTGCCTCCGTGTTTACAATGAATGTACATGACGCCCAGTGCGGCTCAGGAAACCTCTGTTTCGGAAGATATCGTAGACGCTGACTGGGTGGTCGACACAAAGCTTTGGCCACAGCTTCAGAGGACATGTAAAAGCGCTTTCGAAGCTCATTAAGCTTTGTCCAAAGGGCGCGAGCATCGTATATGCTTGTTCTAAAAACGAGGCTAAAAATGTAGTCCAAGTCACCCTAGCTTTCCGCTTAGGAATTGAATCAGAATCAGTGTTTTGCTCTTCGGTCTTTATTTGGCAAATACTTAGAAGCAGCAGCTTGCCACGTTTCTGACTCCGAAGTTCGTCGGTGCGGTCACTATCTGATTATTTTCTGCCTAATCGCTCTCGGGTGTGCTCAGTTGCAATATATTTGTTCTTGCTGCACACAAGGCTTGGAACGTAGCTGTTCTGTTCTTTGTAATAGCTTGTAGCAAACAGTATCACTAGTAACTTGCATACTCCTGTGGGCACTGTCACGAAACATTCAGCGACCATTCGTGTGCTGTCGGTATCGTCGCTGTTACCCCATGCTTTGTTGCATTGATTCAAGTGTGCGTAAGTTTGCGTGCGAGTTGGGGTAGATGTGTGTAGATAACGTGTGCGAAAGTTACTATGCCAGAAAGCGGTGCTACTCCTTTTATCGTTGTTTAACGAGCGGTACTCATTCTTGCCGACGTTCCGGGGTTGAAGTCTTTGGAGGTTAGCGATACAATGGCTGACAGGAATTTTCGTGAAAAGTGAATTTTTTTTTATCCACCAGAAAGTCGTACATTGAGAAGGGCCAGCAACAGAGGCTGTCCGTATGTAACAACGGTCCGTGAACTAGGACACATATTCATTCTATTCTTTAATATGCCAGTCACTATTTTTGCAGCCAACTACTGCAAACTTCTCCAATCCACCGCTCCACATTTTGCAACATTAATGGAGCACAGTGCGTGAGTGAAAACCCAGTTGCATTTCCGACAGCTTATCGTACGAAAACAGGGCAGAAGCGGTAATGGTTTCGCATTCGTGCGCGTTCGTTTCTTGAGAACAAACTGCTCCGCAAAAAAGGCCCGCAAAAAGGGTCAATAGACATTCTTGGCCAATCCTCCGTAGCGGATGTACCAAGGTGACCACAAGAGGAATGCATCCTTAAATATGTTAAAGCTATAGTGCCCCATCCGTAACAGATACCTCCGCATCCAGCATGCCCATTTCATCGATAGCCATTGCAACACAGGAGTCGGGACCTCTGTCAAGTCGCTGCTGCGACTTTTAGTCCCGTCCCCTCCTTTTTGACGAAGGAAAATAAAATGGAATGGAAATGGAAATGGAACAAAGTTGCAGTCAACATTCTAGCAGTTGTGGAGATTCCAAAGGTATCTCCGATTTTAAAAGTCATCGTTGATAGTTTCTGCCACAATGTTTTAGTCACTTATTCACACACAGTGTCAATCCTATACGCAATTGTAGCAGGTACTTAATAGTTAAAGCACAAGCTCTCTTCCACTGAGCTTGATAAGCTCACCAAAGAATTCTGACCAGCACTACATTCCCACTATAGTACACGTGCTCTAATGTGGTGCACAATAAACCACGTGGCCATCGAGGTTTACACCTTGATGCAACATTTGTAGAGAGCTGCTCTTGTGACGACCATGGTCTTGAAACTTTACTAGAGAAAATTGCACGACTCAGCAGTGCTTAATATACATGCTGTGGATGTATGGCAAAAATTGCATTAACTTATTACAAGCCATGAGCTGCACACAAAAGGCCATCCGCAAGATAACCATAGGCAACACACAGTGACCGTAATTTTATCAGCCCCACAGTCGCAAAGACATTGGGGGGCTTCTTAATTTGCTTCTACTTGAGGGGACGTCCCTACCATTACGTTCGGAGCACAACCTTGTAGTCACGTTAAATAGGCATTTTCGATTTTCAATGAAGTATGCATTGAACTTTTTTTTCCAGAGTCTACCAAAGCACGAAACAGATGCCAACTAGAACAAACTAGAGTGCATGAACATGGCATGCATTTAATGGCCCTTGATCTTTCATTTTATCTGGGCTCAAGCATGCTCGCACATGCCTGTGTGACAGTGATCAATATACGAAAAGCCGACCTCACCTAACAAACTTTCCAAGTGCAACTGTTGATTGCTTTTTCCCAGTGAGTCATAGCTGTAGTGGCAACAAAAATGTAATAGAGCTACAACAATTTCACCTTTTTAGATTATTTTTTTGCAGATCCTGTATATGTGTCTAGCTACAACATCGACATGTTTAAAGCACGTCGATGCTTCCGAGTCATGGCAACTGGGGCCATTGGAGACTTCCTACCAAAAAAATGTAAGCATGCACCACAGAAGCAGCAGAACATGGCAATTTGCAACAGCGCATGCTTAGTAAAGGTACAGCACGTGCATTTTGAACGAAGGAAACAGGTGTAACAGGCAATAATTGCCTAAGGCAGTAACAAAATTCCTTTAGTCACATTCTTCAAGCATGTCAATGACAGCAATAGCTACTCTTTTGCAAAAACGGAAGAAATACTATTTCTCAATTCTACAGATGTTGTAGTGGTACTGAAAGCGACAACTTATCAACTAGCCTGTCAATGAATGCATTCTGCAAAACTAAAGGCGTATTTTTACACTTTTAGTTTTTCAGAATGCATTCACTGACAGGGCTAGTTGGTGCTAATTCATAATAAAGCTTACGGCAAACACAACACAAGGAGGTGACAGGACATGATTCCTTGTCCCATCTGCTCATGTAGTGTTTGCGGTAAGCCTTATTGTCAACCTAGTTTTGTCACACTAGCCTGCAACATTTCGCCTCCAGATGAATTGCATGCAATGGATGCCTGGGTACTTGTGGCTCACAGCACCTTGGCATAAATTCGCCAAGCATGCCTCGCAAGGTGCCTCAATATTTAGTCAATATTGCCTTTTGAACAGCCCTTATCTTCGTTTAACGCTTTCTTTTTTTTCTCTTCCATGCATCCAGAAGCTGAATGCACTAAGAAAGCACAAGGAACATGCAAAGTGGCACCTGGAAGTGCGAATGCCAGGCAGGCTATCTTGCACAAGTCCAGAGGCGGGGGGAAAAGTTGCTCGTTGCCGCCACCCCAACTGCCACCGCCTCCTCCCCGCGCAGCAGCAATGCCAGAGTCTAAAATTTTTCATTATCGTAATTTTTTTATTAACGGTGCGAGAGAGGCCCAGCGCTTCTTCGTCTCTTCGTCACTCTTGGCAAGCAGCTTGGCCCAGTCAAGCATTAGGCGGCGGTTCTTCTCTTTTGCTGGAGCATGCTGGTTCTTCCGGTGGATAGACGATTGCGTCGATGAGCTCGCGAGCCTTGCGACGCGTCTCTTCAGGGCCCGAGAGCTAAATCTTGGTTTCAAAGTAATTATCTCCGTCGTCTTTCTTGACCCAGATGTGCGCAAACCTGAAGTTCACGGATCCTGGAACCACCTCTGCCAATGATCCTGGCAACATCTTTGACTGGCACCACGATCACTTCAGCATCTGGACGAGACGCATTGGGTCATTGATAGTTACCCGGGCCACGGCCCCCACCAGACGCTACGCCCAGGTTGCCTCCTTCGCCGTAACACCTGAGTTCTGAAGTCGGCTGCGAAGGCCGAGGAGCGTATTCGTCCTCGATCCACTCTTACTCTCCATTCTTCGAAGCAACGTCCACAAGAGTGTATACAGCGTTCCCTGGCCGATGGACGGTCGTGGTGTGAAGCTCGTCAGATCTGGGCCTTGTGGCGGACGGACTACAATCAACACAACAGGTGCCTAAAGACGTCCTAGTCGAGAAACGTCATTCACAAAACCTGGGCACTTCTAGATATGCACGCCGCCACCAACAGCTCTTTAACAAAAATATATCAACATGTATGAAATAAATGAGTTCAATTGCATACCGTAGATGGCGCTACACCTTTTTATTTGCATTTCCTGGCTTACATATGAGGCACTATGTTTCGCAACGCGGATGATAGGTCAACTTGCCATTTCGCGGCTCGCATGCTAGTCTGCGACACTGAGCGTGTCTCGAAGTGAAAAGAAATCACGATTCGACCTGAGGTTTCTTTCCGATTTTGTTTCGGCTGCCACAACCTCCTCCTCGAGAGCGAGTATTGCCGCGAAAGTCGTTAATGTCTTTGGTAACTCGAGTGTCAGCTACCGAGCAACCAAGTCCAGCACCTACGGACAGGTGCTGGACTTGTGAATACAGTTTCCTTTAAGTATACGTGTGCGAATTTGATGTTAAAACAAATATCTCGTCGAAATGTGGCATGACCTCGCAATCATAGATTGGATACACTTGCTTGCGTGCTTCGTAACCTTCGAGAAACTTTCGCCTGCCGTGTGCCCTTCGGCATCCTTCTCTCGCCTTTTACCGTGCATGAACTTGCACTTGAATTTATCGCAGTTAACAGCTTTTATAGTGTTCGATCATCACATACATGACACAGCCATGTAGTAGTGTTGCCACAGGAGTTTTAAATTGGCACGCAGATGCAATTGTTTGTTTGCTTTCTCATTGTGTCGTAGGACAACGTCTGCACCTGAATAAGTGCATCCTGTTCGCAATTCGTATAGCTGTTGTTAAACGTAACTGTGCGCGCAGACGTGAACTGGAGTCATACATGCGGTCGTAGCATTCTAAATAGACCGATAATATAAACAATAGTTGTGCCCGGCTGTACCGGCGTCCATGTGGCGTCGGCTGCTCGGGAAATTTAAAACTGCTGATCTTCCTAAGCGTGATCAATTCATATGTTGCGATTTCCCCAAGTGTTTTGCGGGCTATATTGTTTTTAAATTGAAGGTGATTTGTGCCAAAAAAATTATTCTGGGGTATTGTACGTTCCTACGGGACCGAAACCACGGTCTGATGAGGCATGCCGTAGGGGGGGGGGGGGGGTTAATTTTTACCGCTTAGTTTATTGTTTTAACACCTTAATCTAAGTTCGAGTGTGTTTGCATTTCGGCGCCAGTGAAATGCGGCCGCCGAGGCCGAGATCGAACCCGCGACCTCGAACTCTGCGGCGAGAAGCCATATAGCCGCTGGATTACGGCGGCGGGTATGTTTAGCATGGCTTATTGGCCACAAGTGTATATGGTAACACATAATAGAATTAAACAACAATAAGTGTATGATATAAGAGGACTGCAAACGCGGAATACTTCTACATGTTGTGCAAATCATTTGCTCCAATAGTTTTGGAGGGAGTAAGGCCTACATCCCGATTTCATTCGACCCAGCTGGTGCAGACAGTTTTTCAAAGAGGATATGCACGTGTAGAGTCATGCGCAGTGCCATAAACAAAGTTAAGAAATCTTGAGAACATTATAAACCAACATGTTTTTACAGTACATGAAAAGACATTCAACAGGGACACCAGCAGTAACACAGGCATTGTGAAATCAAAATAGTTTATAGTGTTGTAGTGGGTAGGCTAGAACTATCTAATAGGACTGCATAACATCTACTTCTATAGGCTCCGTACAGTGAAGTTTGCTGCGATTGCTGCGCCATCTGTCGCAGCGCCGCCAACAATAATGAGACGGCCAAAGCGCGCGGGGGTATTCGTATACGCGCGGCGTCGATGGTGCTGTTCGGTCTTTTCTGGCGTTGAGACAATGTCATCCTTCAGCTCGACTAATTCGAATCCATCGACTGAAAGCGTACGGAAAAGGAAGAGGAACAAGTGCCGGTACTGCTGCGTAAAAAACTGCCACAGCCACGAAGGTCAGCCTGGCGTGAAATTGTATACCGATTTCCTGGCCGCCCGTGGGAGAAAGAACGACGAAAAAGATGGATTGTTGCTGTTCGAAGAGTTAAGTAATTGTGAAAACAGCGTTTTCCTAGTGTCAATGTAACTATATGCTTTAAGGTCTAGCCAGGTCTAGCTGCTTGAGGTTCTGCAACTGTATTTGTGTGCTTAGCGCGGTTGGAAGTGTATGGAGCACGTTTTGCACAGCAAGCTTGCGTAGCGCGAAATTTTACGCGCGAATTTGCGCCTCAAATGCTCTTGTAGGCTGCATGCGAATTTTTGTTGATTGCTTGCAGTCCGGTAATTAATTGTTAAATTTCGTTTTTCTGTGATATTTTCAGCGAAGTAAGTAAACTCGGTTTGCGTTCATTTTGGGGGTAGTGATGGTGCGTGTAACATCTAAACTTCAAATGCCTTCACCAAGTGGCGAACGCCGTGAGACTGCTCTCTCTCGTCAGCGCATTGTGGCGTGTTTGCCTCGTTTACCGTCTCGTGAAGAAGTCATTTGGTTACTGCATGTGCGGTTTTGCTTGCGGCCGCATGCACAGGGCACTGTGTCGTCAGTATGAACTGCGTAGTATTCGCAATCATGCTCCTCTTCTTTTCTTCGGCGAGAATGACGGCTCGCCGTGGATGCCGAAGCAGACGAGCAGGATCTGCTCCAAACACTTCGTGAACGGCGGAGTAGCCAATAAAGGAAAAATCAACACCTAGAAACGCTTCATTTATGGATTTGCAAAAATGCGTTTCTGCGCACGTCGGCCACGAAATGAACGAAATACTGTAAATAGCAGAGCTGCAGTTGGACATTTCTGTGACCACGCACCGGAATACCTGGCAACGTAGCAAAAACGACGTGTAATCACCGAATGTCGATTTGGGACTTTTCTCATTCAAAAAATGTCGCGGTAGCATAATCTTGGTTTGAGCTAGTTGCAATGCGCCCCAAGCTCCCGTCCTGTTTGTGTGTTCTTCGTCTTCGTTTAACTTGCACCGCAGATTTTCCTACAATAAGTCGTGGTAGCGTGTGCGCTTCCGCTTATGCGTCAAAACCACTTACTGATATATAAATACATGCATGTTCTCCCTACCTGCAAGGAAACGTCGTACACTTGTTTCGCTTGCTCAGAGTTTCGCTTGCGCCCTCAAGTCGGCGCCGTACGGTCTCTTTGACGTCGTAAACGCGGCCCGCCACATACAGCTTGTCTCCTTTGTCGAGTATTGGCGCACGAAAGTAATTTTCAATACAGCTTATCGGCTTAAAGCCGCAAAACAACACACGCGACATTTTGAACGTCACGCGCGTTGAAACACATACAGTCGCTGCCGCGGGGCTCGGAGCGGCCGTCTCAGTGTTTCACATTCCTACCACCATTGGCGCTGCACGGCGTTTTGCCGTAGGGTTCCTCGATGCGCGCGCCCCCCCTCCGCCGCCGTGGAGGGTGGAGACAACCGCGTCGTCTGCTACGGCGTCCGCCATTGCGATGCCCTCTCCGCAGGCAGCCTATAGCCAGGATATGCAGCAAGCGGTACTTTGCGCCACTGCACGTAGAATTCGTTATGTAAAACGTGTGGTACTTTAACGATATGACGAGAACACAAAGTTTTCGCATCAGCAGCGTGAAGGTCTCCGATTTACGTTTTGCAATCTTTATTTTTAGAGCGGAATTTGCAGCCGGTCTCGCTGGCAGCGGAAGGCTACCATCCAAGCCAGCTGCGTAAACACCTTAAGATAACGTCTTGTTGGGCTATATATTGGTTAAACGTGCGAAACACACACACACACGAGTCCCATCGCATTTCGTTGTGTCTGTGTTTTGTGCCTTCAAGAAAATTGTAAAAAAAAAAAACATTCGTGTTTTCGAATCAGTCATCAGCTACCCCATTTACGGACTGCATGCTGCAACGCAGGGTATTCTGAATTTTTTTATTTCGTTTACCGTCCTGTAAATGTGCAGCTGCATGGGTAAAACTTGTTGGAATACATGTCAGATGATTTGGTGCTCTACATATGGCTTTTGTGGCATTAAATGATGGCTCTCATGCAGACATTGACTATAAAACCTTGTTGAGCATGTTTTCCGCAGCAATATAGCGTAAACCGGTAATTGTTATACAGCGGCCAGTCATCGATATCTTTAACATAAAGCGGCCGCACGGATTCTCAACGTAGAGGAAACAAAATGCATTCAATACATAGCAATTTCTCATATCGTGGATTGTTTATTTGGTTGAGAATTTTTTCAAGAACAAGCGGTACAACTCACTGCAAATTAACTGCACCGCATGTCTTGCTTCCACTCCCACTGATTCTCGCGGCTTCGAGCTGGCGCAGGTGAATGCGTAGCCTTACTCGTGCATAACTTGATATCAACATGTTTTCCAGGGAACCATTATGTCGCTGGCACGTCTGTAGACTGCACTTGGCCCTCTTGATTAAATATTCTGTGACAGCTTTTAGGGGGGACTTCAGGGTGAACAGGTTTTCAGTCCAGGATGTGATCCCCTTGAAGTGTTCTTCACAGGATATGAGCGAGCTCATAACCTCACCGCTCGGATAACACAAGTTACTACCATCTTGAACATACACTTTCAATGCAGTTAAATATGCATGCTCATGGCTCGCCGAGCCCTGCATTGCAGCCCTGCACTGCTCGCAGTCCGTTATTTTCAAAATTCCTTTCACAAGAAATCCACCAATATGGTGCAGAACGCTGCACTCAATTGAAGTCAGTGCTTCAATGAAAAGAATTTCTGCATCATCGATTTCCTCTTCAACATTTCCGCCACACTCTCGTTGTCTTTGTGAAATCATGTCAGCCAGATACTCAGAATCATCTGTCCCATAACTCGAGGTCGCTGGCGTGTGCAAAAATTTACTGACACACACGAGCTTTAAAGCGCATTTCTTGTCGTACGCGTTTGGAACGGGTTTTCTTTGGCGCACAACAGAAAAAAAAAACATTCTCCAGGCAGTCCTGCGGAAGTGTCCCAGTTAGGAAGAACTTGTAATCAATCATCCGTTTTAAGCAAAACATCTTGCAAACGAAGGACCACTGTCGTTGCAATCATGAGGCATGCTTGTGAGGGCTTCCACTGTGATGTGCTGCCCATCTGCATGCCTTGTATTGTTTCCAATGCCAAGCGCAACGTTTCGCGAGTGGTTTGTGCACTGTGGCACGCAACACCCGGGCATTTGGCCTAGAAGACGCCGCACACGTGTCTCACTGAACCAACCGCGACGATGCGTGGGGAGCGCAATGGCGGCCGCCGGTCGAAAGGCGGCATTCACCCCTTCACAGAATGGCTCCACCCTCCACGGCGGCGGAGGGGGGGCGCGCGCATCGAGGAACCCTATTTTGCCGTATTCGGTTGTAGCGCCCTCTGTTAACTGTACGGAGCCTATAGTTCCAGTTTCACAGTAGAAGTGGCAAAACGCCATTCAAGGAGCTTAATTGTGAGGTGAAAAGAGACAAGGAGGCTACTGCAGCCACCAGGGGCTGTATTTTTGAAAGACCATTTTATTGTAGCGATAGCTACATTACGCCAGGTTTTCGCCTCTTCGCCGTCGCCGCACTTTGAGCAGTGGCCGCACCGTGACGTCACACCACGGCCCTCGATTCTCCAGCAACTCGGCTCGTCGCGGTCGCCGTGCGGCCACCGCTCCTGCCGTTGGTAAAGTCCCTTGATAATTAAGGGGCTTTAGCCGTTGGTAAAGCCGTTGGCCCTCTGTGTGACGTTCGATCCCCCGGCGACATCGGCTCGTCGCGGTCGCCGCGCGGCTAGAGTGAGTGTCCAAAGCGCCGGCTCCGGCGAGGGCCTTTTTCTGTGAACTGCCGCGCCGCGCCGCTGCTGCTCCGGACCCGTGGGCTTTTCGCGCTCGCGAAGCGCGCGGGAAGCGAGGGTCGTCTGCTACGCGCTGTAGTTTTTTGCGTTCGTTTTCCACGCAAAGCACTTAAACTCTATTTAACTTCAACAGTGTGGCGCTGCATGGAGCTTACGCATCTCTGAGCGTTTCTTTGTGCTTGGGCAGCAAGATAATGCAAAAACTAACGTATCAAACTCATCAGCGCGGCCTAGTTGCGGTGCTAGAGTTCAGGAACGGTATTACGGTAACTGTGCGTGCGTAGAAACGCGCTAAATGAGCCCGTGCAAGGAAAGAACGTAAAAAAAGAAACGTTATTCGCATAGGTACGCGGGCAATAGCACCATGCTCGCAAGAATAAGAGTAACGAAAAAAGTAAATTACTCGCGCAGTCAAGTGAAATACTTACGTGCGTGCAGTGACCGCTTCGCTCACCACTACGCGCATTTCGCTCACGGTCAGTAGTGGTTTAGAGCCATATGCATATGTATTTATTCATTATTTCTTTAGCCTCGACAATACTTTATTATGAACAGAGCGCCATGAGAAGGTGTAAGGGAAACAAGAGAAGGAGCGGAGACGGCCCTAACGCCGCAATTGTTGGCCTATTTCGCTTCAGAGATAGCGTACACGAACAATTCTTGCTTTACGCTAACTCTTCAATACAAACTTCGCGCACGATGTACCTAAGGTTTACCGTGAGCGAAGCTGGTTTCAAATTCAGACATTCGAAAGAAAAGCCATTCCAGCCAATAGGTTAATAAACATTAAAAAAGGTGAACAAATATATATTTTTTCTACATTGAAATGAATAGATAGCTACTACTGGCCTAGTTATTCACTCATTTCTTATGCAAACGTTATTGCAGCAATATCCTTGTTTTATTAATCCGTGAATCCTCTCTGAAATTACCAACATAGCTTCTCATGATATATAATAGTTATTGCTTAACGTGTGATTTTTACATAAACTAACAAGCATTCATGGCCCGTGATGATGTTTGTGCTTGCATTATATTGAGTGGAAAATCGTCTTGAATATTGTAATCTTTGATGCACTACAAATATCGCTATTGATTCTACATATCCCTAAAATAGTTACCTTCAATCAGTAAAACATGAAAAGTTTATGTTCTGGTGATTAGTTGCCTCTTTCATTACGTAACTACAAGTATGTAAATATTTATCAGTAAGTATATTTGCTGTGTACGAACCAGCGAGCATGCGCAATAAATATTCCTAAAGTTACTTTCATGTTAAAATTCGCTTATAGTGTTTGCGCTCTTGCAACACAGGAAGGCGAAAGACGAGTTGCACATCCGTAAAGCGTCATGTTCGTTTTCTGACGTTCGCTCGTAATTATGAAATGAGGTGTACGTACACAATGTTGCACTGTTAGCGTTTCATTTATTTTGGTTTGTCTTGTTTTTTGCCGCGTAAATTCCTCACGTACCCTTTACCTACACGCCGTGGTAGCTTAGTGGTTTTGGTAGGTCGGACTGCTAAACTCAAGGACGCGGGTTCGATTCGCGGCCACGGCGGCTTACATTTTGATGGAGGTGAAATGCATAAAACACCCGTGTACATAGATATAGGTGCACATTAAAGAACCCCAGGCGGTCGAAATTACCGGAGCCCTCCAATACGGCGTTTCTCATAGCCATATTTTGATTTATGGATGTAAAACCCCAGAAATTATCATTACTATTATTACCCTTTACCTGTGCTCTCAGTTCTTCATGATATATGAGCAAGTTCGACACGCTGGGATCGAGATTGGCATGCAACACGTTCTTATCGCCACACCCACACCATCAGAGGGATTTCTGGCCGAAAAAGCGGGTTTGCACCACACGTGATATTGTTGTCGTTAATCGCGACGTGAATGCAAGTATGTCAAGTTACTAATGCCATGACCCATCAGCAGGGGCGGATCCAGGTTTTTTCTGAGGGGGGGAGGGGGGGGGGGGGGGTCAGCTTCTGTCAGTGATGATGGTGATGATGATGATAGTAGCCTTTGTTATTTACCGAAATTCACCGCTTCTGCTCACGATAAACCTGCGTTTTATACCTCTAGAGCAACACCTGTAGCCACCGTGGTGGTTCAGTCAGCTCAGGCGTTGCGCTGCTGAGCACGAGATCGCGGGATCGAATCCCGGCCGCGGCGGCCCCATTTCGATGGAGGCGGAATACAAAGACGCTCATGTGCTTGCGTTGTAGTGCACGTTAAAGAACCCCACGTGGTCAAAATTAATCCGGAGCCTTCCATTACGGCGTGCCTCATAATCAGAACTGGTTTTGGCACGTAAAACCCCAGTAAGAGGAAGAAGACCTGTAGCGAAGCCAGATATCGGTTTCTCCGAGCTTATAAGAAAACGACGTTACCCCATACAGCCATGTGCTTGGCAGCTGTGCCTGATAATACAGGGTGTTCAAAACTAGGCTTTATGCTTTTCTTAAAATTAGGCACTGGGAGGCACGCGAAGACCACCTTTGCACATAAGTTATGTAGCCAGGAGGGCACAAAGTGAGATGATGATAATCGCTGTGAGCATCCTAATTAACTCAATTTCAACAATTATTTTTTGTCGACTGCAGTAACTGGGTATGTTTGCATTGAATTAGAGGCAGTCGTGTTTCTTACTGCACTCAATACAAAGTTAATTATTCAATGTTAGTCAATTCGGCTGCTGACAGCGATAATTATCATCTCACTTTGTGTCTCCCTGGCCACATAACTTATTTGCGCAGGTGGTCTTCACGTGCCTCCCAGTGCCTAATTTTAAGAAAATCATAATGCTTAATTTTGAACACCCGGTATATCTAGCCTGTATTGTTTCTTAAAATAAAATTTGGGATGATTTGTTGCAGGTTCGTTATAAATGCGCAAGCATGGGTCCGTCTTTGGAGTTCTGTTGGGACACCTTGTTTTCCTTAAGGAGATTCTGCGTGTTTGGCTGAGACACCTTCGTTTGCTTTGGAGCTCCAATGCGGCAACCACTAGGCTGGTTGTTTACGATATGCGAATCACCGCGTAAGAAGACTCACGACGCCACCTACAAGAAGAACGATGTGGTGTAGTAGCCGAGAGCGCGAGCCAGCGTCTTCATGTTTTGTTTCCCACGCGACGCCATCCTTTTACACAATGCGCGCATCTGCTCCCGTTTCTCTAACCACGCGACGCCATCCTTGGCCCGCGCGCTGGCATTGGCCGCTGACGTCACGCTCCCCCACTTCGCAGCCGCTGCTCGAGACTTCGCCCCGCTCCGCGAGAACGCCCACTCAGATAAACGGATCCAGCGGCTTTGACCCTACTATACTTAATGTACGGCAACAAAACTGCGAAGTTACAATGAAAAACTTGTAGCGTACGAACGGTACTGTGCTCGTACTGGATATTGTCAACGTGTAATTGTGATCACAACGAGTGCTACAGTTAAAAAAAGTTGCTCATGCGTAGTTCTTAGTTTAGCTGTTAGTTATTATTTATACAGGGTTTGTCCGAAAAGTAATGTCAGTGAGTTGATCAAAAAGAAATTATTGATGAGATCGGTACAACACAATAAAATGTTTCAAAATAGGCTCCTCCTGCATCGTTACATTGCTTCTAGCGAGATTTCCAACCATCGAAGGCGTCACAGTGGCCTCCTTAGGAATGTCCTTTAGAGCCTTGGTGCAAGCCTCTTCGACTTTGCCAACTGTCGCGAAATGATGTCCTTTCATGGCAATTTTCAAGTGCAGAAAAAAGAAGAAGCCTGAGAGAGTCACCTCAGGACTGTAGGGCGGCTGGGGAACCGTAGGCATCTTTCAATCAGCCAGGAAGTGGGTCACGAGGAAGGCAGGCTGCATGGTGCAGCAGGCTGGCTGCATGGTGCGCTGTCATGGTGAAGTTTCGAATCACCCCCGATATCAGGCCGGGTGCGAGGAATCCTTCGTTTGATTCACTTGAGCACTTTCACGTAGAATTTGGCGTTCACGGTTGTGCCATGGAGTACAAACTCATGGTGGACAAGGCTACTGATGTCAAAGAACGCAATCAGCATGGTCTTGACCTTTGACTTGCTAATTCTGGCCTTCTTGGGGCGAGGGGACGCCGAGCTGTGCCACTTGGCACTGTGCCTTTTGTAGCGTTAGCTACACTGGCCTAGCCAAGCCCGTTTCGCGCGGCACATCAAGAGCCGTCCTGCGCATGCGCAAGGATCAGTGATGTCACACGGCTTGCGCACCGGAGCCACTGGAGCCGGCACCTCTCGCGCACTCTGCCGCCGCCGGTCTGCGCATTCCAGAGGAGTGACGTCGTAGCCGTGGTAGACGCACTGGCGCCGGCGCGCGCTCGCTGTGCAGTCGCCGTCTGACACTGCGCTGGAGCCGCTGCGCTTCTGACTGGCGTTTGCCAGTGTGGTATAGCCATGGAGAAGGAGAGCGCAAATGCTGCTCAACAGCGCAGAAGAACGGAGAAGCTTGACTCATCGGATCCCGAAGTAGTTGCCTGGCAATTAGCGGTTGAGCGTAGGAGACAACCAGGAAAGCTAAGAATAATCAGCTGAACCTTTGCTAACGCTACGTATATCCTGGCATAGCCGAGCTAAGCCACTGCAACTTTTTTGTTTCGGGGTCGTATTCAAACACCCAAGTAAGCCACTGCAACTTTTTTTTTCGGGGTCGTATTCAAACACCCAAGTCTTGTCACCTGTGATGACATTGTCCAAAACGTGGGGGTCACTTTCGCACAAGTCCCAAACCTCCTGGCATGTTTCAACTCGGCTCGATTGTAGGTCGTCCATTAACATTTTGCGCAAGATCTTCGCGCACACTTTTCGCATCTCAAAAATTATTCGTCAAAATCTCGTGAACGGTACTTTTTGCAATGTTTACTCTCTGTGCCACTAAACGGACACTCAAACGAGGGTCTGAGTACAAAAGATTTCTCGCGCGCGTCACATTTTCGTCGGTGATGGTCGCTGACGGCAGTACAGCGCGGGCTTCATCGCTGACCCTCTTCACAACCTTCTAAAAATACCTTGTGCCTCCGGTAAACCTGATGTTCCGACAAACAATTATCACCAAAAGCTGTTTTTATCATAAGAAAAGTTTCCACTGCAGACTTGCCGAGTTTCACACGAAAACTCGATGGCAATCCTTTGTTCCAACGAGCACTGCATTACGACTTGCACCGTAAATGAAAATGAGTTGACGAAAAACCTTGTCCTTACTCTCCAGATGGTCGCAGACGACTGAGCGACAGCGCGTGCGTAAGCTAACTTCCCCCTCCACGAATCCAAACTGGTCTTAGCGCACTGCGACGTATAGTCGCTTCACAATATAATCACTGACATTGCTTTTCGGACAAACCCTGTATATGAACACTTCAGCAAATGATCTCTTTCATTAAGCAGGTTGGTCGCGGAACCGATGACAGCCAATGAGGCAACCGATCACACCCCAAAGGGCAACTAAGTTGATCAGGCGCGAAGGCGCTCGCGCGGACATCGGCGTGCTTGGCAAAAGGGACGTCCCCTCGTTCATTCGACGCCACCGACGGGACGAGTAAGGCATCGCCGGCGCCAGGATGTCCAAAGTGTTCATGAGAAAAAATAACTACGGCAACTTCGCGACACCACACCCCAACGGAATACAACTAAGTTTTTTGTGAGCGAGCTAGCTTTACTTCTAGTTAAAGTACCGCTGAGGGTCAAAATTAATCCAGAATCCCCCACTACGGTGTCCCTCATAATCATATCGTGGTTTTTGCATGTAAAACCCCAGAATTTTTTTGAAGGGGAGGAGGGGTGGTGGGAGGGGAGCAGGGTAGCGCGCGTCTCAGTTTCTTCTACGGCTGCGGCTGCGCGTGGAGTGGCTGAGCGCAGCCGTGTGCTTCCTTTCCTGGAGTTAATGTGCGTTGGATTCAAAGGCTAGCCTACCCGAAATAGATGATGGCTTCGTGTGCGCTGTGTTTTCGGCGCTTGGTTCGCACTGAAGCTAGAGGCAGCGCGAGCAAGGTAGTTCGCTCGCTGCTGCCGCCGCCCTTCATCACGCCAGCGTTCTGACAGCGAGTGACCGCGTGAGATGTATCCATGTTTGCCTTAGCGCGCATGACACCGTGCTTGCTAATTTAGGTAGTAAGCGTAATGGATTGTTTATTGCTGTTTATGCAGCTGATAACACTAGCAACTTAACTGCGTATAGATGTCTAATAATTGGCAATCGCAATCAATGCTCGCCTATCGAGGAAAACTACGACTATTTTTTCTCACTCTCTTTCGCCCTTCCATTTTTCAGACTTTCCACGCCCCGTTGTAACAAGAGCGGAATCTACAAGCAGCAGCTCGTTCGAACTTGCCTGGACATTCCCTAAAGATGACATCCGCCTCTACGACGGCTTCAGTGTGAAGTACTGTCCGAGTAGCACTGCATTGTGTATCAAGACTCAAACCAAGGAAAAAAAGCTTACTGTGCAGGGGCTGAATCCTGACACCACCTTCGCAATTGAAGTGCGGGCACAGTTCAGAAAAACAGACGGTAATCTGCTGCTCGGGCCTCCAGCATCGGAGTCTGTCACTACGTGGAAAGACGGTGAGCGCGGCGTTCGCACTTTCTGCACAGTTGGATCAGTTTCACTGTGCGATGCCTCTGTAGACCTCCTCTCCCCGTTTTCCCGAAGCGATAACAACACCCCTGGCATCGAATGCTTGTGCCGACGACAACATCAGCTGTCAGTTGCAGGCACTGTAATCGTCGCGACAAGGAAATCAGCTATTCATGAACGGTGCTATTTTGGTTACAGCAAATATTTGACCTAAATTCATGTAAAAAAAGCTTCATCTGCCAATAAGTAATAATTACTTAAGCTGTCACAAACAGCCCCGCAGAAAGATGGAGAGAGTGAAGGATCACAGTCAAACGTATATGTTTGTGTCATGCGAAGATTGGGGGTTCGACTCCCAGCGGCGGCAAGTTGTTTTGTTCATCCAGTTTCATTTCCCTTTCATTTCTCGTTTCTACGCTTTAATTAAAACTGCAAATAACTTCCCCTATGCCTTCCTTCGCTTCATTATCTGTTGGCTTCTTATGGTTGTAATGGACAAATTCATACATATTCAGAGTATCTGAAGTGTACGAGTAGGATTGAAGATTGATATGCACAAGACAAAGGTATAGTTGATAGCCTGGCAAGCGAACAAGAATTAGTGATCGGCAATCAGCCTGTAGACCCTGTGCAGTAGTATGTTCATCTAGGTCAATTAGTTAAAGGGGACCCTGAATATGAGAAGGAAATATACAAAAGAATAAAATTGTGTTGAAGCGCATATGAAGAGCATTCCCAAATAATTACCGGGACCTCACCGCCATCCTTAAAGAGTGTGCAATCATCACCATATACCACTACTAGATGTGGGGCAGAAACTTAGCCCTTAACAAAGATTCCTGAGAAAAAGTTAAGGACCACGCAACGAGTGATAGAACGAAAAATGTTAGGCTTAACGTTCAGAGACAGGAAAACAGCGTTGTGGATTTTAGAGCAAATGGGGCAGCCAATATTAGGAGGAATAAGTGTAACTGGACATGCCAAGGAATGCACAGGGCAGATAAATGGTAGGCCACCAGCCTTACAGAATGGGGAAGCGCAGTCAAGGTGGGCTGAGGAAATTCAGAAATTTGCATGCACAACTACGAACCAGCAAGACAGGGATAATTGGAGATCGCTGAGAGAGGCGATCTCCAATTCTTGCAGTGGCGTTGAAAATACGATGAAGGTGGTGATGGTGATGATGATGATGATGATGATGATATATTTATTATTGTGACTAAGTCCACGTTGACAACATACAGCCAATTTATTCGTTTAAACCGTACTTTCCTTTGCTTCTTCCCCCCGGGTTGACGTTAGTCGTCGTTTCCTGGCCGGATAGTATACACAACCTGGGCCACTGGATCTGAGCTCGTAAAGAAAACTTGATGCTGTGAGCTGTCTGGTCTAGTAGACAACTCGAGTCACTGGTTATGTGCCACTGCGTATGAGCGCAAAGAGACAACCTTGTCACTGGGTAAGTGCCAATTCTTGGTCAATTTCCAAGAATATCTTTGGCACTGTGACCGGAGGTGCACGAGAGAGAGATCAATTATTTGGTTCTTATTTTTATTTATTTATTGAAATACCTTCAAGGCCCATAGGGCGTTACAGAAAGGAGTTATTCAACATGTACAGACATAAAATACCGCAAATCTGCATGGACAAAAAAAAACTTACATTGCAACATACGCATTCATGTCCAGTAGCAAATCAGTAACAAAGTATAAACATATGTCTATTACAACATATATTCATCAAGAGCAAACTTAAATACGTCAAGCTGTTTTGCTGACACATTAGGAGATGGGCAAGGAGTTCCAATCTCGGCTTGTCCGAGGAACAAATGAGTAAGAAAACTGGTTTGTCTTATAAAAGGGGACGCTAACTTTGTATTGATGATCATCGCGACAAGAAGTTTCAAATGTCTGAGAAAGAAGTACACAAAGGGATGAAAACAAAGAAAGGAGAGAAAGGGAAGAAAGTACTGTCATTATGAACACGTGCGGTTGTCCAACACTTTAAAAGCAGTCACTGAGGCGAGTGTACTTCATAAACTGTAACAATGCCCGCGTCGCTTTGTAACCCTGCGACGCGCGTAGCCATAATCCAAGAATATTTATCTTTGAAAATGGTCTGCTGTCTAATCGGTTCAACGCACTCCGAAGAATGTCGCGTTCGACGTCATAAAGATGACAAAAACACAACACGTGTTCGATCGTCTCCTCGCAGTTGCACGAGTCACAGATTGGTATGTCGGACATGCCTATAAGGAATGAGCACTCTTTCGTAAAAGCCACCCCTAACCAGAGGCGGCAAAGTAAAGTTGCATCACGGCGGGGGAAGTTCGATGGCATCGGCAGCTTCAGTGTAGGATCCAGCCGGTGGAGACGAGAGTTAGAGAAAATCCGGGTTCTCCATGAAGTTTCAGTCTTGGTTTGAACGAGTAAATTAAGACCCCTCGAAGCGTCTCTCATTGATAAGGATATAGAAACTGTCAAGGTTTCCTTATGGGCGGGCCGGGCGGCATCATCAGTAAAGTCATTACCGACTATGGCACAGTTCCCTGTCATCCATTGGAAGATAATGTCGTGTCCGTCCGTGAGGGCTTGATGGAGAATCTCTCTGGTCTCAAACACCAGTTGTCCATGGGTCTTGCGTCGTAATGCTGACTGCAGACTCTGAAGGGCTACCTTCAAGTCACAAAAAATGACCCACTTTTGAGGTGGTGCTTCTCCGATGTAATTAATAGCAGCACGTAGGGCAGCAGGTTCTCTTGTTGCCGTAGAGGTCGCTATGTGGGACACTTTGAACTTCCTTGTGACTTGTAAGGCCGGGATGGTAAAAGCACCTGTGGAGCTAGAGGCTTAGACAGATCCATTGGTGTAAATCTGCGTTCTTCGCTCATATGCGTCGTTCAGTAATGACAATATGAACTGTCGTAGAGCCACTGTGGAATGACGGATCTTCGTAATTTCCGGAATCGTCAGGTGTACTTGTCGCTGTCGTAAACACCACCGGGGTAACAGTGGTCTTGCTGCTGGTGTAACGCCCGACGGAAGGCAGCGTTAATGTGTTGCAGCAAGTTTGGAAAACGTGGCTAGAGGTCTTTGCGACGGCAAAGTAGCAATGTAGTGACTGAGTATGCGACACAGGTGTCCAATGTGTGCTCTGAGGTTGTCAACCGTTATGTTTCTTCGAACCAAGTAGTCTCTAGCAATCATAATTGTTGTATGAGTCGAGGCCCATCGTGGTATTCTAAGACATGTCCGTAGAGCCTGACCTTGGCAAATTATGGAGGGTACGAATATTTGTTTTGCATGTCTTCGCCAAAACCGGCAAGCTGTACCATAAAAAGCCCAGAAACAGTGTTCTGTACAGCTGCAGCATGGACCGTCCCGACGTGCCCCAGGATTTTCCGCACGGGAACTTCATTTGCTGGGACTACCCAGCACCTCCACCAGTATGTCACGTGCAACAGAAGGCCTTCAGAGCAAGAAGTACTGCACCGGCAGAGACGAGTACTAGCCAGGAAGATGGCTGACCCCAAAAAAAGAAAAACCTCTTCTTCTCTCCTTGCCTGAATACTGGCTCGCGCTCGCCGCAGCTCGAGACCTCGTGGCAATATATACAACCTAAATTAGTCTCCGCTTCAAGTAGATGTATTGGGGGCTCCATGAAAGGTTCCTGTCAATACTCACACCTAAGAAGCGGTGAGACTTCTGGTATGTAATAGCCTGGTCATTGAGAGAAACAGGGTACGGTGTCATGGGTTTGCGCGTTAAGGCGATGAGCGTGCATTTTCCGATGGACTTACTACGGCCTTGTTTTCGAAGATACGAACAAGTTAGGGTGGCTGCCCACTGAATTATTGCGCGCACTTGAAGACGAGTCACCACAGAATACCAAAGACAAATATCGTCAGGGTAGATTGACAGGTGAATTGTCTTGGGTAATAGTTCAGCAAGGCCAATCATAGCTAGGTTAAAGAGAATAGGGCTCAATACCCTGCCCTCTGGGACGCCGCCGCATGTATAATGGTTGGCAATCGGGCCATTATCGGTCTGCACAAAGAAGGACCTTCTGGTCAAATAGTCTCGGATCCACTGAAACATAGGGCCACCGATTCCAACAGCCTCGATTGACTCGATGATCGCTTCATGTGTGACATTATCGCACGCCCCTTTCACATCAAGAAAGAGTGCCACTGATATGCGCGTGAGGCATTTTTGTTATTCTATGTACGTTGTCAGGTCAATAACATTGTCTATTGAGCACCTGCCACGCCGAAAGCCTGTCACTGAGTCAGTGTATATATTGTGACGTTCGAGGTACCATTCCAGACGTGTAAGAATCATATTTTCCATTACTTTCCCTATGCACCTCGCCAGGGCAATAGGGCGATATGATGTCGCAAGTCGCAATAAGGCGATTTTCCTGGTTTAAGTAGCGGCATAAGCCGACTTATTTTCCATTGCTGCGTAACAATGCTGTGATGCAATGAGTGGTTGTAGTAATTCAACACCTCTTGTCTGGCCTCTCGTCGAAGATGGGCAAGAACTGCATAGATGATGCCGTCGGGCCCTAGTGAAGATGAACGTCGAGAAGCAGCCAAAGAGGCGTCAAGTTCTTCCATAGTAAATTGAATTTCCATTTCTGGGACGCGAGACACAGGGACGACACTAACGTCTTCGGTGTTGGGGGTGACACACGCGCCAGCGATCCGCGCACAAAAATCATTTGCAACCTCAAGTTGCGTCAGGGCTAAAGCCATGAAAGGATGTCGCTATAGTGGAGACGAGCGCAGGTCACGAACTGTCCTCCAGATGTATGACAGTGGTTTACGAGGGTCCAGTGATTCACAAAAGGACTTCCAACGTTGTTCCTGCAATTTGCCCAGACGGCGCTGGATTTTCTTCTGTGTTCTTCGTGCGATTCTCAGGTCACAAACTGCCTTCGTACGCCTGTATCTCCTTTCAGCTCGTCGTCGAAGTGCAGTTAGCCTCTCCAATTCTACGTCAAATTGGAAAGGTTCGCTGTCAACGTTAGGAGGGATAAAGCTTCGTTCATTGCCTCTGTGATGCTATCCTCCAGGCTATGCCCAAGGTCTTCTCTACATGCGTTTTTCATGTGTAGCCTAAATTTAGTCCAGTCAGTATACTGTACTGCATTCGACGAGGAGGAATTGTTTAGCCTCCTGATCTTCAAGTAAGTGGGAATATGGTCACTTCCATGCGTTTCTACGTCTGAAAACCACTGTACTTGCGAACTGAAGCATCGTGATACCAAAGTCAAATCCAGGCAACTGCTCTACTCTAGGCCTCGCAGGTATGTAGGACTGCCATCATTCATCACACAAAGGTCATGATCAGAGGCGAATGATACCAGATTCCTGCCTCTGAAATTGATTGCCGAGCTACCCCAGAGTAAGTCATGTGTGTTGAAATCGCCCGTTATAATACAAGGAACACTGGTATTTAACAATATGTCTCGCACTCAATCGCATTCAAATCGTCCTGACGGCAATAAGTAGACACCAATGAGTGTGAATGCCACGTGTTTCTACGTAGGCAGACATACTGATTGCCATCATGTGGCTGTACTGCATGGTGGGCACACGTAAAATCCGTGCGAATGTAAAAGACAACTTTGCTGCGATCCTCGCACGTCGACGACATAAATAGTTCGTACCCTGACAGTTTTATGGGAATAAGTACGTTGGGTTCACAAATAACGATTATGGGAATCTGATTTGTGGAAATATATTGACGGAAGGATGAGATGCGAGACCTCAATCCTCTGGCGTTCTACTGTAAAATCGAAGCTTGTCTGACCTCAGTGCGAATATTGGACGAGGCATGGTGTCTACTCAAGGCTTGCAAGTACTGGATTTCGAGCATCCAGTACCTGTAGTGCACTTGGAGCTGGCGGGGTTTTTAGCTTGCCGAGGAGCACGCGAATGGCGTTCATCATTGATCGAAGCATTGCGATCACTTGTTTGTCCTATTCAGGCAGTTCATCGGCGGGAGGTTCATAATTCACGGTTGCCGATGTGCACTGTGAATTTGCAGGTGGCTGTGGCGTTGAAAACCTAGGCCAAGCTGCATCAGCCGCAGTCTCCCTTTTTTCAGCATTCTGGTTCCTATCAGCAATGATCAGTCTGGGCGGCAAGAGAGGTGTAGCAGGAGGGTATGCGACGGACGCGGTAGAGGCGCTGACTTTTTTTAACGAAGGTCGGCGACGATATCGCCTCTTTCTGATGGTTTTGGCAGTCTCTCGGTGAGACGAATGGTCTCTCGCCATTTGTTTTAGTACAGCCAGCTCCTTTTTAATGCTTGGGCAATCCTTTGACGGAGCTTCATGGGACCCATGACAATTGGAGCATTGAAGAACAGTGGCCCTGAAATCATCCGCGGAGTGCGTTTCAGCGCAGCCAGAACACACTGCTGTATTGTCGCATACGCTTCTCACGTGGCCCAGCTTCATGAATTTGAGGCATTGCAGTGGCTTCAGTACGAAAGGTCGCACAGGATGGCGAAAGTGGCCCACCTTACATATGAAGGTAGAGAGCCTCCCTTGAACACTATCTTCAAACACCGTGTGTTTCCCAGGCGGGTAACGTTCGCGATGACATCAGCTTCACTGGCTGGCTTGACGAGTACTTCCAAGTAAGAGCTGGGAACCGCGGCATCTACAGCGTGAATGACACCGGTGACGATTTCAGAGCCTAGCGATAGGTGGGAACGGACCTTCATTTCATCCAGGTCGGTGACGTTGCGCAGGGTATTCAGTGCGGCCGCATGTGTAACATCGATCGCCAGGATGTTCTTACGTGCGTTTACTCTGATATCGCTCATTTCATTCGGCATCTGTCCCTTCAGTAGCACCGAAGCGGTTCGCCTGTTGGGGCGTCTCATGTTCCCGTTGGGCACAGCAGGAACGAAGAGGATGGTGTTGGTCACAGGCCTCCGTTGTGGTGTTTCATTCAATATGCTCGAGCACGAATAGGTCCTGGTGTTGCGTCTCTTCGCCTTACGGCTCACAGCAAGCTTGAAGTCGTCGTCGGAAGGTTCCTCGCTGCTCAGTGAGTAGATACGGGTGTCCTCCCTGTCAGAGTCGCTGTGAGGGGCAGTCTGCTTTCTTGACGTGGCCACCGCTGACGTCGCCGAATCTGGCAGACGTCCGAGCTGGTCCACGTCCATCGCCGATGGACAGAGAAGCGACTTCTCCGAGTCGCCTTGACAGAACGTTGTTTGAGTATCTCTTGCCTTTTTTGTGGAGCTGGTCAAAATGAAGCAAATTCATGGGCATGTTGTGGCGTCTTCTTTATGCAGCAGTGCTTTGTGAACTGACGAAGGGGATGATTATGTTTGTACTTAAGCCAAGAAGGTTCAAAACATCATACTGCACAAAGTACTGTAGTCTTTAGTGGCACGAGCATCGAGTGACACCCTTGTTTCTTGCTTAGCACTTCCGGTTCACCTCCTGAGACGACCGGGGACAAAATTCAAAATAAACCAGAAAGAATTGAAAAACAATAGTACAGTACAAAATTAATGTGTTTCATTATAGATATGATATCAGAGCATAAGTTTAGTTAGAAGTAGAGTTACTGAAGTGCTTTGAATAATTAGAATTAATTAGAAATCACTGATTAACGCACACCAAAGCACAGAATCGTAGACTTTAGAGACCCGCCACGTGAGCATGACTTTGGCGAAATTCCTGGAAACTCGGAAGTAGAAAGCGAAATTAATTACGTCACTAATCACATAACACACAAGAAGGTGGCATTATATTTAAGCGGCTAAGTAATGAAAAATAGTTGCCTGGCATACACAGAACATCTGCCTAGCAGAGCGCATATGACGTCTCTCCCTCCTCTCTCGCTTCTCCTCTCCCGGTGCGCACCTACTCGCCCGCCCGCTCGCTCGCTCACAGTAGCTGCGCATGCGCTCGTTACATGCTCTGACGTCGGAACCGGAGAGGGCGCATACGGTTCGCTTCGTGCGCCGCTCGCAAGGGGGCTACGTCCTGGCAGGTGGCACACGCTGCGCTTCCTCCTTGCCCATCTCGCTCCCCGCCCGCATATCGTGCCAGGCGAACGACGTTCGTTCGCTTACTCCTCTGAATTTGGTTCGTGCGTTGCCTTCGCCATGGAGGTGGTCGACGAGGAAGCCGCCGGGCCAAGCACAGCCTACCCACAAGAAGAATACCTAGAGACGATGGTTCTATGTGTGTCTGTGTTCTTTCAAACATACACACGCAAAGTTAGCCTAAAGAACACCAACGCCGAGGTGCGAGTGCCACTGAGAGACACCTAAGTAAAAGGTGAGGGTCACCTACTGTTTTTCTCTTCAAGACAGCACATCAGCTCTACTGCCTAGTGCCTAAGTATGCCAACTGTCGCTGTAAATTTCTGCTTCATGGTTTCAATTCGAAGTTGTATTGAACGTATTGGTTTAGTGAGCAATATATAGGTACTTAGCCATAACGACGGCCAGCCCGTTGGTGCCGTTGTGAGCGGGGTGTATTTCGAGTGAAGGCTCCTGCAAGCCATGAAACATGCCATCACCTTTGCTGACTGGGCTCTGGATCTTAAGGAAAAGCGTTAGGTCGGGAACTCCTATGGTTTCATGAGACAACCGCTGGACAGATTTGAATAAATCATTTTTTATTCGATTTCGATTGGTTTTGTTGCATTTAGAAGAAAACGTCTAGTAACTGTAGGGAGATGATGTTGAGCTTATATTCCGCCAAAGTTTTCAGAATTTTTTTAATTTGCAAAATTTCAAAAAACTCAAGTATTAACTTTACAACTATGTAACTCCGCGATGAAAACGATCTTATAATTCTGTAAACTCCACTTAATACTAGATATAAAGCGTACAAAAGTGAGTTATTATATATCGCTCTAAAATAATTGATTATTTGTGAGTAGGACTTTTGTAAAGCTCTCTTAAACACTTTACCAGTCCCACGTAAGCTGTACATTCATATAAAAAATTGTTGGTTTGAAATGATCCGCCACACACAATTTACAAAACTGTGATGTAAATTCACGGATTCGTAAACTTCGCGCTTATATTTTATTTTTTTCACCCTACCATTGTTTGGCAATTCTTGTGAAAGATCGGAGGTCCAAAATCGAAATTCTTTTTACGGGATTTCCCACAGTTCAACTTTCTGTCTCACATGCTACATATTTTATTCAAATCTGTGCTGTGGTTGTCTCATGAAAGCATTTCTGCGTTTTACGTGTATTTTAATAGATAAATCAAAGTTGGCCTCGAGCTAAAGCTTCCTCTTAACCACAAAACGTTTATTTAAGGCATTTAATTGCTGTCCAAGTATTCGTAAACAATATACTGTACTGTGCGTTACTGCAAAGACGGCCAAAAAATTTTAAAGAAGACTTGTAGCATATAGCACAATTCTTGTCCTGGAGCTAGATTTCACAAAACGCCATTACAATTACATTACATTTTGATTGTATGAGCAATCAAAATGTGTAAGTGACTGCATGCTAAAATTTACTAAATATGTGTAATGAAGAAGAGTGACCTGTGCCTCAGCAGCATCGCCACCGGCATGAGCTCGTGGTTGCTGTCCTTGGCCGAACGCTTGTGACTGCTACGTACCCGTTCGCCTGCATCCGTTGCTATTAAACCTCTTAGCAAGTGGTGGAGGTGCTGGGTTTCGACCACCCTGGAACTGCGGAGTCGCACTCTACCCCCCATCATGCCCGAAGACGCAAGCGGCACTCCTCCAACCCCTCCACCGGCGCCGCCCACCCTGGTTTGTGCCGGCGCCTTGCATCTGCGAGATCCCCCTTTCTTCTCCGGCACAGATGAAAAAGACGTTGAAGATTGGATCTCCTCATACGAGCGAGTGAGTGCCAATAACCATTGGGACGATGCTACCAAGTTGAGAACCGTAGCATTCTATCTCTCGGACGTTGCGAAACTATGGTTTCTCAACCATGAAGGCGACCTCACTACGTGGTTGGTCTTCAAGACCATGTTTACCCAAGTTTTCGGTCGGCCAGCAGTACGAAAGCTCCGTGCAGAACACCGTTTGCGCACACGATCCCAAGAGAGCGGGGAGAATTTCACGAGCTACATTGAGGACATTCTTGACCTTTGCAAACGGGTGAACGCGTCGATGTCGGCGGAGGAGAAGATCAAACATATAATGAAGGGTATTGAGGACGACGCATTCCAAATGTTATTATCGAAGAGTCCTCGCACTGTCGTTGAAGTGATCGAATTGTGTCAGAGTTACGACGAGTTGCGCAGGCAACGGCTTCACACCAGACGTCCCCCTGCGCCCGCCGACTCTGTGTCCAGCCTTGGTGTCAGCGACGACCATGCTGCCCTGTTTCTGAAGATTCAGGAATTCGTTCGCGCAGAGGTTGCTCGCCAGCTATCTTTGATGTCTTGCGTCCCGGAACCACCACCCGCTTTGGCACCTACGATCCGCGACTTCATCCAGGAGCAAGTTTCGCAAGCCATTCCTCCAGCACGTGATCCGACGCCAGTCAATGCACCTCTCACGTACGCAGAAGCAGTTGCCCGACCTCGCCCACAAACGCTCTCGCCGCCCGCTATGCATCGACCACCGACCTTTTCGCCGCATCCTATGCCGTTACCCGATCTACAGCATTTTCCGCCTTCTCAGCCACGAGTCGGAGCTTACCCCCAACAATGGCGCACCTTCGATGACCGTCCAATATGTTTTGCTTGTGGTGGTGCTGGTCATGTGGCGCGCCATTGCCGTCGTCGCATGCTTCCTTTCCCGAACATCTGGCGAGCGCCACCGTTCCCCGCTCAATTTTCATCGTCGCCTTCCAGCCTTCCTACCTCTTCATTTTGTCCTGATCGCTCACCCGCGCCTACCCGCCGCTCACCATCTCCACGTCGTCGCTCGCTTTCTCCGACGCGTCGCCGTGCCGGACCCACCGAGCAGGAAAACTGAAGGCCGCAGTTCCCGAGGCACGAACTGCGTCTACGTCGAAATGCTCAAGTCCTCGTCCCTCTCCAGCCAACGTAATTGAAGTGTATGTCGAAGGAGTCGCCGTCCTGGCACTTGTCGATACAGGAGCCGCAGTATCTGTAATTTCCGCCAAACTCTGTCGCATACTAAAAAAAGTTCTGACGCCTTTATCCGACCTCTCCCTTCGAACCGCAACCGCTGAAAACATTACGCCTCTCGCTGCATGTACTGCTCGAGTCTTCATTCAAGGAGTTCTGTATACCGTCGAATTCGTCGTCCTGCCCTCGTGTTCCCATGACATTATATTAGGCTGGGACTTCCTTGCAAATAATAACGCCCTTATTGACTGTTGCCACGCCGAACTTGCACTTTCTGCGCTTCACGATTTTGAGACAATCGACGACCACCCTTCTAGTGATAAACTTTTTGTGTCCGAAGACAATGCCGTTCCTCCGTGCTCTTCCCTGCTTGTCCCTGTGTCGTGCGCCGCTATTTCTGAGGGCACTGTTCTCTTTACGCCCTCTAAAGTGTTCCTTCGCCGCAAATGCTCTCCGCTGCCCTTTGCTCTCCTTACTCTTCGCAGTGGCGCCACGAAGATGCTCGTCGACAATCCCACGGCGTGCCCTTTACCTTTATTTCATGGCGAATGCCTAGGCCTTGTTCAGCCGGTCGACACCTTTTGCATCTTTGACGCTCCTGCGGCTTCTACTCCTACAGACCTTAGCGCACTTTCTTGTGACCCTGCGGTTGATCAGTCCCTGCGCGACGCTTTCAACCGCTCCATCGACGATGCAACGTCATCTTCACAAAGAAGCCAGCTGCTCGCTCTGCTTCAGAAGTTCCGCGCCTCTTTTGACAGCCCTGCTTCCGGTTTGGGTCGCACATCAACCGTTTTTCACCAGATAGATACCGGCAGTCATGCACCTCTACGGCAACGCCCTTATCGGGTATCCGCCTCGGAGCGCCGTGTAATTGATGACCAGGTTGATGACATGCTCAAGCGCGGGGTTGTACAGCCTTCGAACAGTCCCTGGGCGTCACCGGTCGTTCTTGTTAAGAAAAAGGATGGCTCTATTCGGTTCTGCGTCGACTACCGACGCCTGAACAAGATAACGCGCAAGGACGTTTACCCGTTACCGCGCATCGACGACGCCCTCGACTGTTTGCAGGGAGCGGAGTTCTTTTCTTCGCTGGATTTACGTTCCGGATACTGGCAAGTCCCTATGGCACCATCTGATCAGCCATCCACTCCAGCAGGGAACCGCTGGATTATTGTTGCCATGGATCACTTGACCCGTTATGCTGAAACCGCCGCTCTGCCGACTGCCACCGCCCGCGACGTTGCATCGTTTCTGTTACACCATTTCGTTCTGCGCCACTGTGCCCCTCGCGAACTTCTGAGCGATAGAGGCCGAGCCTTTCTTGCCGATGCTTTGAAGGCACTACTCGACGAATGCCGAATCATTCACCGCACAAGTACAGCGTACCATCCGCAAACTAACGGCATGACAGAACGCTTCAACCGTACTCTTGGTGATATGCTATCAATGTACGTCGCCTCTGATCATTCAAATTGGGACCAAGTTCTCCCTTTCGTCACGTATGCGTACAATACTGCGGCCCAAGCAACTACTGGATTTTCCCCGTACTTTCTCCTATATGGCCGAGAACCATCTAATACGTTCGATACAATTCTTTCATATAAACCTGATGCGTCCGAAAGTACTCCGCTGTCTGAAGCTGCTCGACATGCTGAGGAATGCCGCCAGCTTGCCCGCTCTTTTTCCACCGAGGACCAGTGGCAGCAGCAATCCCGTCAACCAGCCGACCGTTCTGCACCTACATTTTCCCCTGGCTCTCTGGTCTGGCTTCGGGTACCCGCTACCACACCCGGCCACTCTGCAAAACTTGTCGCGAAATACCTCGGACCCTACCGCGTTCTGGAGCAAACGTCATCCGTCAATTACCTCGTGGAGCCCCTCAAGCCACCGACAGACCTGCGCAATCGCGGCCGCGAACTTGTCCACGTCTGTCGCATTAAGCCGTACTACGACCCACTAGTAGTGTCTTCGCCTTAAGCCGCCAGGATGGCGCCTTTTTCGGCGGAGGGCGATTGTAATGAAGAAGAGTGACCTGTGCCTCAGCAGCATCGCCACCGGCATGAGCTCGTGGTTGCTGTCCTTGGCCGAACGCTTGTGACTGCTACGTACCCGTTCGCCTGCATCCGTTGCTATTAAACCTCTTAGCATATGTCTTAACCCATTATCTTACGGCACATACTGCAATATACAAATTGTAGCCGGGGAGTTTGCAAGGCACATGCACTTTGAAGGAATTCTGGGGATGCAGCTAGTTTCGAGATAATAATTGCCGAACTTTGCGAGTAAATACATTGGTAGTTCAGTTACTTTTTCACTTGAGCTCATAAAATGGCGTTTAGTTAAAAACGTAAGTGGAACGACAGTGCATTTTCAGCACAAGCTTTAAGGCGAAAATCTCGAAAATGTTCTTATCCACAGAATTATTTCCAAATGGATATGCCTTGCAGAATCACCGGCTGCAATATCTCCATTGCAATATGTGCCGTAAGGTAGTTAGTAAAAAGACCTAATTAATTTCAGTAAGTACTGAATAACGTATTTAGGTTTCTCTTGCAAATAATGTCAACCTAGTCGAGTAATCCAGCTTAAGGACTTAAATATACAGGGTGCGGAAGCACCCTGTATATGACATGCCGTCGTAGTAAGAGCCCTGAACAACGTTTTTTCGGACCGGCTGTTGTGGAGAATGGAGACGGCAGTAGCTAGTTAATTCATGCAAAATGTGCACCTAAGTATTCATTTTGCGCATTGCACTAGAACAACTGTCCAGACGAATACAAGTTTTATGGGAGCTTCGCAAGCAATACCTGTTTTATATGCGTATTTGCAATGTTCACGCGAAATAGCAAGGTTGCAGTTCTGTATAAAATGCAGTGTCCGTCGTAACTAAGTTACAAAGGGAGTGTTCACGTTATGTGCAAAATATTGTATAAATTTTTATCGCAGAACTTGTGGAAATCTTTATCGGCTAAATTTATTCAAACACACAGGAGACCATTTCATTACAAGAGCGGCAGACCATTTCAACTTTACATAGCTTCCAATATCTAAGTCTGCAATATTCACGAGCCCCGCAGTTTCAAACAAAATTTAAACTCTACTCCAGGCGTAAATACGCACAAGCAACCGAAACATCCTTCAGAAAGCATGGCTGCCAACCAAGCCGGAGCACACGACGTCCTTGCCTTGACGACACTCGGCTGAGGACTCTACTCGAACTCCTCGCCGCTAATGGTTGCCCGTTCGTTACTCATAGTTGCATCAGCATGATGTGCCTGACCTCTTGGTTCGTGCCTTCATGATTGGCAACTTCCTCTGTTTGTTTGGCAGTTGTGTATCCCCCCCGGCGTGATTGTTTACCCCCATATCGCGTGGTATGGATCTGTGGTCTGTGATGTTTGGGTGCTCGCTAGTTGCCAAGAGTGTGTTTTTGCAAAGAATGGGAGGTCGCCTTTGGACATCTTAGCCTGGGTGATATGACTCATATCCCGCGCAAAGGTTCGGATACAAGGAGCCCAAGAATTTGCGCTGTATGGTGTGATTCTGCTCTTTCTGGGAGATTTTCATTAGCTAGTCATCGTAGAGCTACTCATGCATGGCAATTTGGGTGGACTTGTACGTACCCGCATAGCCTGACTTCGCCGAGAGCTTACCGGTGTTGTCCCGATTGAGAGAGGAGACAGGTACCGCTGCAGCGCAGCTGTTACTAGGGTTGGTAATGATCTTCAAGGCCACCCCCCCTCCCCGGTGTATTGTGCCACGAACCTTGAATCAGCAGTACATAAGTTGGACTCCTTTATTAGGAGAGTTCGCATTCCTGTTTATATTATTGGTAAGTATATACACTGCATGAAATAACCAGATACCTGCGACTGACAAATTTTCAGAAATAAATGATGTCCGCCGCTCGTTCTTATTCTGGAATTACTCTTATTCTTGCAATGTACAGGGTCATCCACTCTTAGGGTGAACACGGCTCAGCGTGGCCGCGCTCTGCGGAGTGCCAGTCCGTCCGGCGCGCATCGAAGTGAAGGGGAGGTGCTTCGCGTCGTCGGCTACAGCTCTTGCTTTGGTGTGAAGTAAACTTCACTAAACGCAGGCGACCGAGGCGGAGGCGTCGAGGAAAAGCGCATCTCACTAACTGAAGCATTCTCCGGCTGCTTTTGCCTAAAGCTTGTCAACAGCCTGCTTAGTCAATATGCATTAACAGAAACAAGCTTATAAACGACTTAGCATTTTTTTGTAAGTGATGAAGGTAAAAGAACCAAGTCATTCTTTGCGCACTCTTCAACAGGGTGGGGCCATTTTGTTTTACTGCCACAGCTGTTGGTGCCGTGCATCGGGACAAACTCATCAGGAGCGCTTTTCATGTGTCTTTCGCTTTTACGAACCACCCCATAATCTTTCAGTTATGAGCGACCAGCCACTAAGTTGAGCAGTCGTTGGCAGTAGCGTATCAGCATCGTACGCTGGTAAGAGAGGTTAGCATGACCCAAGCAAAAAAAAAAAGAGCTCGGCGGTAGATCGGGCGAACGCCCATGGTCAGTTGAAATGTAAACGGCCCGATCTGGGTCGGGCCGGGCTTGGCTTTTGTAAATGACCAGCCTGTTTGCCGACCACCGGGCCGGCGGGTTCCCCACGACGGCAATAGCTTGGCTTATCCGCGGCCAGCATTTTACAGCCGTAAGCTGTTATGAGCTCATTCCAATAGCCATTTCTGGTCGCGATGATGCCGCCGCCCCGTAGATGCTATCGCATGCGAAAAAAAAGTACCCGCCCTCCGCCGGGATCGAACCCACGCCCGCTGCGTGGGAGGCGGATACTCTACCACTGAGCCACGCAAGCTTCCTTTTTTCCTTTAACTGAGATACGGAAGCACCTGCTATCCGAGAGCGGGAAACGCGTTTATAAACGCGCCCTATGCAGACGCGCAGGCGCAGACAACAAAATGCGATTCAAACGCGGAACGCAAACAACGCGGTCCGAAGCCTCCGCCGGTATGGTGGCTTCATCTAGTTAAGGCGCCGGCAAACGCAACCTTTCAGACACTGTAAATTTAGCTGCAGCCTTAACTAGATGGCGCTAACATACCGACGGACGCTCGGGATCGCATTCATTGCGCTAGATTGGGCGCGTTGCAATGGGAGCGAATGTGACAGCCGTAGTTGCATTGTCGGCTGCTTGGCTGGGCCGAACGGCACTAGCCATCGGCGATGGAACGCGTCGGCTTGCACGCGCGACGGCGTCCCAAGCGCGTTGCTGACGCATTCACTCAAATTACTAGCTAGTACTGTCGAAACGCTCGTCTAGCTTACGCTGTGACTGTGCTGCGTGGGCCGCGCAGGCCTGCCATATTTTTTTTTCTTTGGCGGTATTCATATTTAGGTTTTATCCACTCAGCTTGCCCCCCCCCCCATCTCCCCTAAAAAAAAGGTAAATCAATTCATCATACTCGCCAAGTTTGCCCGGTGCCCACCTCTATGGCGTAACGCAGATGCCATGAGTCGCTTCGTGACGTATACCCCACAAAATTATTAAATCAGAATCAGAAACAGTCTTTATTTTCCTGAAGGAAAAAAAGACACCAGACAAAAACCTGTTCATTGAGCAGCTTGTCTCGGGCCCTACAGACAGCGGCAACAGCGGAAAAACAGCAGTGTATGTCGTACACCCGTACGAGAAAAAGCAATAGGAGAAAAAAGCAACAGTAGAAAAAAATGAAAAAAAGAAAGAGAAGAAAGAAACGGTTCGCACTAAACTGCGAAGAACAAAAAAGTTTACACAAATATTTCCACACATATGTAAAAAAAATTTACATATACATACACCAATACAAAACTATATTGTACACTGACATGTTATATTCACACGTACGCGTGCAAAACACCCGTAGTAGTAGCGCGCATAGACAATGCCTGCAAAATCATTCCAAACTAATCCACACAAAACAACGCACAACGCCGAATGTAAACTACATGATATAAATCTGCTACCAATTAAGCAATTCCGCTTAGAAACTGTTCCGTTAAAGCACGTTTATTTACTGCGGGGCCATCAATTAAGGTTGTATTAGCGTTCAGGGTGTAAGGTGTTACATACTTCAACATTTGTTGACCGTAATTCGTTGGAGTTTTGGGAAGACACCACTTTTCTAATTGTCGAGTGTTGGCTGGCGGTACGCGTTCTTTCAGTGCTGATATTGTGATAAGGAAGTTAGTACGAAGCATGGCTTTAGAGGTGAATAAAGAAACAATAATGTGTGGTAGCAATGGTGGGGGGAGAATATACATATGACCTTTTCCGAGGAAGAGGTGAAATGAACTGGAAGCGAATAACGACCTAATTACTTGGCAAGACGTAATGTAAGCTACAAAACACACACGTCGACTATAAATTTTTAACTCCAACAAAAAAAGAGAAAGAAAAACGTCCGCACCACTTAATTACTTTACATCAGCTTATCAATGTTATCAAAGGATTCATCGATTATTCTTCTAAATGAGAATGCGACTTCCTGCGTCAGATACGCGACAATGAACCGGGACTGCTTCCGCAAGTTTACATAAAATTTGACAAGAAAATTTTGTTGTATATTTTATTGCATGTAGCAAATGAATGTGGGGCGTAAAATTACTGCCAAATCAGTTGCTATACCGAATAGAGCAGTTTCGTGCATCACGTAAAGCGATCCACGCACACCTGCGAGCGACATTTCACGGCAATAAGACAGCCGCGGAGCAGCGGATGTCACTCCTTAGTTACTGTCGAAGTACTCATCTTGCCCTCTTGAATGGTAGAATCGATGACAAACATGATCAAATATACATTCTTGATTGAACAATCGTTCTCTAACTTCCTGTGAAATTTATGGCCGGTGTTGGTCATTTTCTTAAGTCAATTAACCAATTTGTTATAGCATCAAGAGAAGCGCGAAACGGCGCGCTAGGCTCATTACGTCGTGAGCCCGATGATGAAAAGCACTCCTGATGTATTTGTCCGGATGCAGTGCACCAACAGCTGTGGCAATAAAATAAAATGGCCCCACCCTGTTAAGGAGCGCGCAAAAAATAACTTTGTTCTTCTACCCTCATCACTTACAAAAAAAATTATAGGTCGTTTATGTGCTGAGAAGCTTGTTTCTGTTTATGCATATTGACTAAGCAGGCTGTCGACAAGCTGAAGCAAAAGCAGCCGGAAAATGCTTCAGTTAGTGAAACGCGCTTTTCCTCGACGCCGCCGCCTCGGGTGCTCGGTCGCCTGCGTTTATTGGAGTGTATTTCACAGCAAAGCAAGAGCGGCGCGCTCCCGCGCTCTAGCATAAAGCCCCTATATAGTCTTCAAACTCCGCCCAGGCGGCGCTGCGGAAAAACCCACCACCAGCGCCCCCATCGCAGCCTTGGCGCAAACTGAGTAGTGCAAAGAGATGGCGATAGTTGTCCGCAAGCGAAGCTGCATAGGCCACAATGGAGGCACGGTTTCCTAAAGATCAAAGACCTGGAAAGCTTCTTCCGCCCATCCACACTTCGGATAGGGAGGAAGCTCAGCGAGCGAAGTACGTGTACAATGTAAAAGAAGTTTCAGGTGTTATTTTGGCGCGCTGCAACTCGCAAGTACACCGAGCATCGTACGACATCGAGTTCGAGGCAAGCACTCCGACGTCCGTTCTCTAGCGCCTAAATGTGTTAAATTTGGGTACGTACATAATGTGAAAGCGATGAAGTACATATATGATTAATTCAATTAGCTATGTAGCTTACGGTCAGTGGTACATAGCTCGCTTTGTAAGGGGCGAATGGCCCTGGCGACCTTCGCCTTTTCAATTGCGTTCTCGCTTCCTGTGCGCTCGAGCATGTTATCGCGCATCTTCGAATGTTCTCTTCACAGTTGTCTTCCGTTTGTATTTGCTGCAAACGTGCGTGCCCGCTTTCGCGGGGTACAACCTAAGGCAAAACAAACCTAAAGGTGGTCGCGAACAATATTTTGGGATTTATTCGTTTGAACGCGTGTTAGCATTTGCTAGTTAAAACCGGAACGTTGAGCCTTCAGAACGAACGTGCGCGATGCTGCGTCCATTATGATGTTTATCGTGCGCGTCTTTAGTCTGCCGCTAGCTGCTCACTCCATGCTACAAGGCGCGCGCCACGGTCAGAGACTGCTGAGCTTCGGGGTAAGTGGGAACGTGACTTTAGCTCGAGACAGCTATCACGTTCATGGCAATTTACAACGCAACAGTAGCGTCAATTGCTGCGCTTCTTCGTAGCACGCGGAGCTGTCGCGGTTGCCGACGTGCTTGCCATTGTTCTGACGAGTGAGCCAACAAGCACTTCATGGCTTTATGGCAGTTTGGAGACGCGTCTGACTAGCAGAGAAATTCATAGCTCTCTTTCTGGGTGTTAAATGCGCAAAACATTCGCAATATGAACCAAAATTAAGTTAAATTATTGTTTCGCACTCGCTAGCTGCTTAGGCAACTTAGCAAGGGAGTCGGACTTGGCACTACTCAATTATTACCTCTTCACACCGGCATAAGGCGCTATGCTTCTTGCAAAACTCTGTCGAGTCTGACGTCTATACTGTAGCAGACGACGCGAAGCACCTCCCCTAGGCTCCAGTGGGCCTCCGCCGCTTCGCTTCGATGCGCGGCCGCGCCGGACTGGCGCTCCGCAGAGCGCGGCCACACTGAACCGTGTTCACCCTAAAGGCCCAACCACAAGGAACGGATTGCTGACGGATATTGGGGGTCGGCGCCAGCCGGCGGCACGCGACAGCAACGCTCAACGAGGTTTATTCACGGCTCTCAACCACAAGAGACTGTCGACTTCGATGTATTTCAAGCGTGGCGCAATGTGGCCAGATCCGTGGGACCGAGTTTAGCCGGCCAGTTTTGGAAAATGTTGCGCTAATAGAACCAACTGTTTTACTTCAAAAGGCCTTCTTCAAGTTTTAAAATTATCCGTAGCTCTAGTGCAAACATATACAGTGTTTTGCTGGTTGTCTGTGCTTTTGAAAAACGCAGAACCAGTGACAGAGCATGGATAGCATCACCAGCAGCAGCTCAGAGATGGTCATAGCTCTAGAGGACACAGACAAGAACGAGAGAACAGGGCGGTCTTGTCCGTGTACTCTAGCGCTATGACCACCTCTGATGCATCTAACCAACTAGCCCAAAAAGCCATACTTGTAAACCAGCAGCTGCCGTGCTCGCTATAAAGGCACGTGCACGCTAGCGGCAAACATGCCATATCGGCGAACCGGCCTCCAGTGCCGTAGAACATCTGCCACGAGAGAGGTGTCCGAAGTAGACGACAGCTCGGCCGGCGCACTGCCCGCTGCAGGACCGCCAGGCCAATCGACGACCGCGAATCTGCGCGCCTCCGCTACCGACGATGTAAACATCGTCTGCATCCTCTGTTCCTAGCAAAATACTTTACGCTAGATAACATGACGCGTAAATTGTACATTGTATGAAAGACGATATCCACTGTCGAATGTTAAACACAATCCGAGAGGAGCTGCAGTGCACGGCTACCGACGGCATACAACCGGATCGGCTGTGCCCGCATCGCAGCCGACGGCGCCGCTAATGTCAGCGCATTTTTGTCTTCGTGTATAATTATTGTGAAAAGTGACAACGGTGAGAAAATATTGCGGCTTGTGAGCGTCGGTGAATTCATTCCGAAGCACCGTCAGCTTTAGCTTTCGAGTGGCCGGAGTAGGCCTAGCGACGATATCGGCACCGCCGAACGATCAGCTGCGGTGAGGCTGCCGTCGCTGCCAGAGAGACCACTCCTCGGTCACTGATTGTCCACATCGCTGTACGGCTGCCGCACAAATGGGACCTGGTCCCATCCTGTCTACGGCAAGGAAATCTCGCCGCTCGCGAGCGAAACCGCCGTAATACGGAGGCCCACGAATGGCAAACGGCGTGCGGTGAGGTGGCGTGCCGGTAACGTGGACGGGCCTTAAGTGTGCACTTCGGCGTTCCTTAGATGTGCCTGTCTGGAAAGAGTACATCATTATCTATGATACCATACAAAGCTGCACCCTTTTCAATGGCCGGAGCACGCGCGAGCTATCGGCTGCTTGGGACGCGCACGAGGCACTCGCGGCACGCGGAAGTTCGCTTTGTAAATGGCCTCCGAGCTCGCTCACATTGCGCGCCGTGCCGTCTCGGAGACCATAGTTTGTTTGCCTCTTGCGTCTACCGCCACTTCCGCCATCGGCGCTGCAGTCTGGCATGCTCGGTCTTGCGGCACCGAGCGAGCGTGAACCGGCGGCGCATTGTTCTTCATGCCGCCGGCGGCCGCCGTGTGCCGCCGGTTGGCGCCGACGCCGCAAATCCGTCGAAGATTTCTCCCTTGTGGTTGCCCCTTAAGAGTGGACGACCCTGTACAACTTACGAACTTCGGTGTGTAGGTCCGATTATCTTAACGCGAAACAGTTCGAAATTAGCCATGTACGTCGCACGTTTGGTACATTGTACCTAGCTTTCTAGAAGTATGTCGGACCTACTTGTATGAAAAAACACTCCCGCGTCCGTATAACATTCTCAAAGGATACAACGGGCGTACTTCTGGCCACGACATAAAAAGAAAGCTCAAGTGAGAATGATAAATTACGCACAAACACAGTTTACGAAGGAGCCAATCTGATCTGTGAATATTCTTAAACAGAAATAACACTTGATCAAGCTCTTCATCCTTGTGGGCCTTCTTTTTGCTGCCTAGCCTTTGTGTTGTCTCAAACGCTGCAACTTAATCTTTCCCAGGCGATTTGTAACACAAAAAGGCGTACTTTAACAGTAATTAGATTTCACTTGGTTATGCGCGCGAGGCGAGGCAAAAGGAGGCCAGAATCTTTGCGAGTACCGCCTCAAGCCATCACCTATAGAGCCCCATATTCTATCTTAATAGCCAAGTAGCCCAGTATAATATCCTAGCTGACTCAAACGTTTTCAGAAACCACACAAGTGTTTCAAGTACCTTCCCATGTATCACACGCAGTCCCCGACTTCCGTATCACCTATGAAACCAACATTCAAGAAGACGTTGGAACCCATTTGCTGAGCTGGGAGTGCGTCAAGAGCGACCTCGATTACATCCAGGTAGGTGTCACTGAAGCACTAAAAGCAAATAAGAGACAACTTAAGTTCCTATATTCATGACGACGAGTGACATTAAAACCACTCAACCTCTTCCAGCGACGATTGTGCGACGCCGAAGTAACATGTGGCGATGGAGATGTTGGCAATTCTCATATACCGGTCATGTGGTAGGTAGAGAGGGTACCGGAGTGTTTAGACGCGCATGTATATATATATATATATATATGTTTGTGTGTATATATTTTTCCTGCAAGGAGATATGGGGCTGTATTTTGTAGCCTTTTCATTTTCTATTCTTTCTTGTCCTTCGTCATACATGAGTTCAGGTCTTTGTTTATATATATTATGAACGAGCAGAAAGGAAACTGAAGGGCCCAATTTCTATTACTCATATCATAAGAAGCCAACAAACACTGACACAAAGGACAACACAGGGGAAATTACTTGTACTTACTAATTCAATTAAAGAAATTATAGATTAATGCAAATGAAAGTGGATGAAAAAACAACTTGCCGCAGGTGGCGAACTATCCCACGTCTTCGCATTACGCGTGCGATGCTCTTACCAATTGAGCTACCGCGACGCCGTTTTCCCATCCACTTACTGGGCTATTTATGTTTTACTACTAGAAATTAACCCTGGGAGTGTTAGCCAGCGCCACCACTCACAAACCTTGGCGGTGGATGTGGAACATCCTTTCTGCCGCAGGCGTCACGAGTACGTGATCTTTTCGGGTGAAAGCAGCTGGTCAATAAACCCACATATGCTACCTGAAGGCATCAATGTTGCCGGATTCAAAACCCTCGTATATAATGAACGAGAAGGAAGGGAACCGAGGGGCCAACAAAGACACCAAGGACAACACAGGAATAATTACTTGTACTTACTAATTCAATTAAAGAAATTATAGATTAATGCAAATGAAAGTTATTGAAAAATAACTTGCCGCAGGTGGCGAACTATCCCACGTCTTCGCATTACGCGTGCGATGCTCTTACCAGTTGAGCAACTGCGGCGCCATGGTGGCGCTGGATAACACAGCCAGGGTTAATTTCTAGTAGTAAAATATAAATAGCCCAGTAAGTGGATGGGAAAACGGCCGAGTGACCCAAGTTGGTCCGGTGGTTCGTTCCGAACACCTATACCTCAACACAGCAGCCCGGTACGCTAACCATTCGACCACGCACAACCGAGTGGCCCAGATAGGCGGGGAAACAATTAAGTACACACATACAAACATCGATACATACATACATACATACATACATACATACATACATACATACATACATACATACATACATACATACATACATACATACATACATACATACATACATACATACATACATACATACATACATACATACATACATACATACATACATACATACATACATACATACATACATACATACATACATACATACATAGACAGATAGATACATAGCCCCGGGAAAGTGCGTGAAATACCCTAACAATGCTAATGCATTAAAACTAAATTCTGGCAGAACTCATCTCAAGATATAAATCCAGGTTAAGACAGTTTGCATTGAAGCACTGTAGCGACACGCCATATTGCCAAATTCTTCAATTCAGTTCAGCTGATTTCTTCAATTGTCTGTTTCCGACAAATTATTCACATCTCTGTCGCACAATGCTCCTCGCTAAATGCACGCTATGATCCCATTCTGTTTTTTTTCTCTCCACAATCAGCTGCTTTAAGTACGAAATGCATTTAGCTCCCGTTGTCGACGACCTTTAAGTGACCTTGAGCCAAAAGCCAGAGCCGTTATCCGGGAACTCAAGCGAGAACATCCGGGCATCGTTGCGAGCACAAAGCGAGATCATCTGGGCCACCAGTCAAAATTTAAGTAAATGCGATCTCTGGCCCCCAACCCTTTGTGCAGGACCGGATTACATACGCTAGTTATTGCCCAAGCAAGTTACAAAATATTTCTTCCGATTTCTTCCTCGTGGCTGTTCACAATATCACTCAAGCTACAACTTCTTGTACGCTGAAGTTTTATTTGTCATTTCCAATAGTGACGTTCAAAAGGCAGATACAGGCACCATAGACTTGAATGTCATCTTTTAGCGCTGATACAGGGTTGTCTGGGCTCTTTTTGACGCCAGCGTCCGTGAGTTGGCCGCACATTTGCTGCCGACCTCTTCGACGCGACAAGAAGAAAAAGTAGCGACAGACGCTGAGCGCACTGCACTGTTGGAAGAAGAAAAGCGGTTGAAAGCGGTGGCACCACAGGCAGCAAAAGACGTCATATGGTAGCCATTTCATGCTTACATGTACTCTGGATTAAGGGAGAGCGAGCAATTCTTTATGCTGACTTTTTGGCTTCTATGTAGCTGATTTTAATTATCTGCTGACTTTCGCACTCCTTGGCTCTTGTTCTGGTTGTCTACCCCTGCCCACATACCCAATGGCCCCAGTTGTCAATTCGGTCGCATACCCAGTGGCGGAAGTTGGCGTCATAGAAGTTGGTTGCGGAGATACATCACACACACACACCGCAAAGTGGGTGAAGTAACATTCCCAAAGAAGGCTAATCTGATTAAAAACATTGCGGCATAAACCATAGAAGATTATCGTCAAAGCCAGTGATAGCTTCATTGTGATAACTGCTGCCTATCCCCATGGAAACGCGTGAATCACAAACTTTTATAGACACATCAACAAACACAGTAATTGATGGTCTCGTTGTGAACCACAATGCCGAATGATACGACACAATAGCTCTTGTTTTAAGCACTGCACCCGAGTTGGAACAGGCTGCAGCTTCGTTGCATTGGCTATCCATCAAGCGGCCGCAGTCGATGCGCAGGTCTCGTTTGCGAATAGGGCACTATCACTAAAATATATTTAAGGCTACTTAGTCCTAACATTTTGGCCCACAAAGCTGTGAAGGCACTTTTTTCTTTATTCAGAGCGACTGGCCTGTGTGAACGCCTTTGACTTGCTCAGGCCCTCCGCGTGCGCGCGCGAGCTCACCGCGTCCTTCCTCCTCCCGTCTCTCTATCTCATCTTTCTATTCCCTCTTTCCCGTCCCCAAGAGTAGGGTAGCCAACCAGACGCATTTCTGCGTGGTTAACGTCCCTGCCTTCTCTCTTTCTCTTCTCGTCCTTCTCCTCCTTGGCACCTCCATTCTGGGGGAGTGATAAAGAATTCGCACGTACCAATATTGTGTACGAGGTGCCAATCGAAGTTATCTCTTAGGGCACACATCCAGTGTCGCATACTCAGTGACCCATGTTGCCAGCTCGGCAAGACAGTAGCCAGCACGTAACTATTAGCCCAAGCTGACACTCCCCCCGTAAATGGCCAGAAATATGCAAGCCGCAAACTTAAACGAAGAGCCAAAGAAAACCATCTCATCAAAAAAAAAGAGGAAAAATGACCAATGATTGCGATACTCCCAAATGCGAACTTTGAGCTAATTTGTATACGTATTTTCATTTCGCGATACATTGAGGCACCGAATTTGAGACCGAAATCACCGCACCGACTGGCAGTAGGCCAGCGCCGTCAGCGCCTTCGCAGAAGCAGTATGGGAACGCTGGCAGGATGAGCGGCGTCGGAGCCAGCTGTGGAAGAAGACGATGACGAAGGCGCGTGCAGTGGCACGAGCGCGTTCGCGCGGTTACGCCGAGGGACGCCGACGCCCAACCCAGGAACGGGTGCCTAATAGCTGCGCTCTGAAAACTGGCATTTCTTATATTTCGGCTTCCCCATTTTTGGAGCACTCGGTATGGTACACTGGGTATATACCACTGTGACGCAATAGGTATGGAAGCAATAATGTTTCAATAGGTGTCATACTTCTATGTGCATACATCTTTCATTAACGTTCTGCCCTCGCCAAGCATTATGCACCGCCTTAGACCTCGCGACATAGAGAGCCAGCAGCTAAATGCGACGAGCCGTGTGCCTTTCATCTGCTACGGCCGCTACTTCGCTAAATCAGACAAGTGTCAGCTCATTTAGATTCCAACATTCCTAGGCCATGGGCGTTTTTATTTAATTTATTTATTTATTTCTCAATGTCGGACACAGGAAACAGTCGTCGCCAATAGGTGATCTGTTCGCTTGCAACCACGGCACCTCGCCACATTTCTTCATAAACGTATGTTAATCGTGACGAAAAGTGTGCGAAGTGTGCACTCAAGCTTTCGCCTTAGCGTTTTACAAACGTGTAACACTTGCTTAATTTTACTCGTGCAGTACCAGAGCGAACGCTCATCTGCGTCTCTATCAGCGTTGCTGGAAGAACTTATTTTTACGCTGGAATTCTTGCTAGGGTTGGCAATGTTTATGCTGTTATGGGAGAAGCGTAAGCGTGAGATCTGTTATGCTAGGAGCGGGGCAGCTGTATGCTGAGTGCAAGTGACAATTGTTGCTAAGATTAGAGCAGGCTCTTGCAGCATGCAATGAAGCGTACATAAATGGTAATTCCACTAAGCACACAGCCACTCGTAAGAGTCATGTGTCGCCTTTCATCGCCCGCAAGATCGGCTATCTGTCGCCGGAGCTTTTCGACATCGGAGATGACAAATACTTTACAACGTACGGTTGGCAATGTTGGTGTGGTGCCGTGTAAAAATTTCGCCGGGGTCCTGCCTGCTGTACAGGTACAGATTGATTGGCCGTGGTCTAACGGTTAGGGCGTCTGACTCGGCTGCCGCTGCGTTCGAAACCCACCACCCGAGAGCCACCGGTAAAAATGGTTAGAGGCGGTCCCCGGCCAGGTGCCCGGCTTTCTACGGGGTGTGCGCTTAGGAGATGCCTCGCAAACACCGCAACGCCCCCCTCCCCTCCCAGGGAGGTTTGGCAAAACCCTGTTTCGAATAAATTTCAGCCAGCAAAGGTACTTCGTGTTACGTGGTTTTTCACGTGTTCGAAGGGTCATTACGTCGCCCTGGCGCGTAAGAGAAAACTCACAAAGTTTACATAGCTTACCAAACATACAATGTCATGTCGTAGACGAAGTGGCATTGAACTCCCATCGATGTCAGTTGTATGCAGCACATTGGAAGGAAGCTTTCGTATGCTGTCTGTCTTCCGCTGACTCACAGCTTTGATGGAAAACCTATAGATAGTTCAATATCGAATATATAGAGAAGTTCAATAGATAGCTATTGTGCCAATTTAGCCTGGCGTAATTTAGTAGCAGTGCTGCAGTTTCTCAACCTACGCCTGGAGGAAGGGCGTGGGCAGCACTGTGGAGCGAGTTCTACATTTGGCTTCAGTTCTCGGTACATTCTGAGAGAGCCGCCATGTCTTCTTCCTTCTGCATATCTAATGACTGAGACAAGTACGCCTTTTCACTACCTTTATCGACGGCATAGGTACTTCGTGCCCCGCAGGGGCGTCTGCGCAAGCAGGCGTTTGGTGAGTTGCGCCACCACGGACCCGAGCACATGAGGGTTAGACCCTCCCGCGTGTAGCCGTGCGCGGCTGAGCCGTGTCTGGGGAAAGGGGGATCCTGGGGGTTGAGCCGATGCCGGGTGTCCGGACCTTTAAGGCCCCCCGGCAGAGGCAACACACCTCTTCGGCCTCTGCTTCACATAGACGGCACCCCTGGACTGACCCACCCAGGGGAAATCGGCAGTTGCCTTTTCCTGTCCTTCTCTTCAATCTTCGTCTTTCTCCCTCACTTTTAATCTTTCCTGTCTTCTTTTCTCTTCCATTTACTTCTAACTTTCCTGGCGGCGAGGGTTAACCTTGTGTGTCATAACCACCCTTGGTTATACGTATTTGGTTATAGCGGGAACGTACAGCTGGCGTTTGTGGGAATTGTGTTTACAGGTCCTACATCGTCCCCTTGTTGGGCTCCATGGTGGGTGGCTGGCGTTCCTGCCGAATGAATATTATTTTTATGGCTTGGTCCTTCCCCGCTTTACCCGATCGCCCCCAGAAAAGGGGGCGCACCGATGAAGTGTTCCAGTTTTTTGGACGACAAAAAGAAAACTTTCCGAGATACCATGTAGTACATTCCCAGAAACCAGAAAAGACAGCAAGAATTATGTCACCTTTCGTAGTTGCAAAATCCCTGACGGAAACCTTTGGTGCAGGCTATAAAGTGTCTAAGATGGCGAGCGGTGATCTCCTTCTGGAGCTCCGTGACAAGAAGCAATATGAAAATCTGCCTAAGCTAGTGTCATTCGGGAACATCCCGGTGACAGTTACCCCACATCGTACTATGAACACAATTCGAGGTGTCGTGTCCGATGATGACCTGATGGAACTGACTGAAGCCGTACTTCTAGAGGGTTGGAATGATCAGAATGTGATCAATGTCAAAAGAATTAAAATGAGGCGCGACGGAAAAGAGATCGATACCAAACACCTAGTACTCACATTTGGTTCAAGCAACCTGCCCGATACTATCGAGACAGGGTATATGAAGATCAGGGTTAGGCCTTATATCCCAAATCCTCTGCGATGCTTTAAGTGCCAACGATTTGGCCACAGTTCTCAGAACTGCCGTGGCCGCCTCACCTGTGCCAAATGTGCCCACGAACATCCATCCGAATCCTGTGAAAACGCTCTACACTGTGTAAACTGCGATGGGGAGCATGCCGCATACTCGCGGTCCTGCCCGTCTTGGAAAAGAGAGAAAGAAATCGTGACGATTAAAGTAAAAGAGAATCTATCATTCAAGGAAGCACGAAGGCGGGTGTCGTATCTGCCAAAAAACAGCTTTGCTGAAGTGGCGCGTCAGGGGGCAGCGTCACAACAGCCACCGGCTGCTGTCCAGCTCACGCATAGTGAGCCGCCAGCGATGCCATCCGCCCCCTCGGCGGGTGCAGCTAGCGCTGCTCCGCTATCTCAGAACAAGGGGCCATCGACCTCCGGGCTGGTGGCCTCTAGGGTCCCACCTCTTGAGGCGAGACCCTCAAGACGAACACACCGCTCGCAAGAGCGGATGCCCAGCGCCTCAGGAGAGGCGATGGACACAACCTCCAGCCAAGCGGCGCATCCAGCGCCTATGGAGCGGCGGGCGTCTCTCGACCGCTCCAAGAAAGAGAAATTGCGCATAACGGGGCCTGAGAAGGGCTCTGTAGTCTAAGGTATTGCACACCTAAGCACACAGCACAACACTCCTTTTAATATGGGCACTCAAATAGTTCACTGGAACGTCAGAGGTCTCCTCCAAAATCTTGACGACGTTAAAGAACTCCTCCGCAAGTTTAGTCCCAGGGTGCTGTGTGTTCAGGAAACACACCTCAAACATACACAAACAAATTTCCTCACACAGTATGCTATTTTTCGCAAAGACCGCGATGACACTGTTGTGTCATCCGGCGGTGTTGCTATCATAGTTGACAGAGGTGTTGCCTGTCGGGAAATAAAACTTCGTACGCCCCTGGAGGCAGTTGCTATCCAAGGGGTGCTGTTTGACAAGCTAGTCACTATCAGTTCTATATACATCCCTCCAACTTATCAACTTAATAAAACCGAATTTCAAAACTACATAGATGAACTTCCGGCTCCATACATAGTTGTCGGAGATTTAAACGCACATAACTCATTGTGGGGAGACTCTCGTTGCGATGCGAGAGGTCGCCTAATCGAAAACTTTCTCTTTTCCTCAGGAGCATGTATACTTAATAAGAAAGAGCCAACATACTACAGTGTGGCGCATAATACATACTCCTCCATAGATTTAACTATAGTATCGAGCACACTAATGCCATACCTAGAGTGGTCCGTTCTTAAGAACCCTTTTGGGAGCGACCACTTCCCTATTATACTAAACTTAACAAAAGAAGATATAAGCTCACCACACATTCCCCGATGGAAGGTTGACACAGCTAACTGGGAACGTTTCCGAGAACTTACGTATTTGCGCACGGATGATATTGCATCCTTTAATATAGAAGACGCTGTGGCGTATATTACAGGCTTTATAATTGACGCTGCCACGAAATGCATCCGTCAAACTAATGGCCTAGCGAATAAACGTCGCATCCCGTGGTGGAATGAAGAATGTAAACAAGCACGGAAAAACCAAAACAAAGCTTGGGGACGACTTCGCTACTCTCCAACCTGCCGAAAACTTGATTAGTTTCAAACAAATAAAATCCCAGGCTAGAAGAACACGTCGACGTGCTAAAAGGGAGAGTTGGGAGAAGTACATCTCCAGTATAAATTCTTACACGGATGAGACAAAAGTGTGGAATCGAGTAAATAAATTAAAAGGCCGGGAGGTACACCCATTACCGTTAGTCAGTACCCAAGATGAGAGCCTGGAAGACCAGGCAGATTGTCTGGGTGAACACTTCGAACATGTATCCAGTGCGTCCCACTACACACAAGCATTTCTGAGGTTCAAAGAACGCGAAGAGCGACAGCCCCTAAAACGTAAAGGTTCATCGAGTGAGGCCTACAACAATCCATTTACTTTAACTGAACTGAAAGCATCCCTCGCTTGCTGCAATAACTCGGCGCCAGGTGGTGATCGTGTCATATATGAAATGATTAAGCACCTGAATCCTGAAGCGCTGAAAGCACTCCTGTCTCTTTTCAATGTCATGTGGGCGCATGGATATATCCCGTCTTCGTGGAAGGAAGCTATAGTCATTCCCGTGCTTAAACAAGGCAAAGACCCGTCCCTAGCCAGCAGCTACAGGCCAATAGCGCTAACAAGCTGTCTGTGCAAACTATTTGAAAAAATGATCAACAGGCGCTTAATCTGTTTCCTTGAAAATAACAAATTACTAGACCCCTTCCAATGTGGTTTCAGGGAAGGTATGTCCACAACAGACCACCTTGTTCGCATTGAGTCTTATATTAGGGATGCTTTTATACATAAGCAGTTCTGCCTCTCAGTGTTCCTCGACCTAGAAAAAGCTTACGACACGACATGGCGCTACGGCATTCTCCGAGATCTCTCTGCGATGGGTGTCCGTGGCAACATGTTAAACTCAATCGAAAGTTACCTATCGAATCGCACATTCCGCGTAAGAGTGGGTAACGCTCTTTCTAAGTCATTCACCCAAGAGACCGGTGTGCCACAAGGGGGCGTGCTTAGTTGCACACTATTTATCGTAAAAATGAGTTCCCTGCACACAGTCATCCCACGCACTATGTTTTATTCTGTTTATGTCGACGATGTGCAGATAGCCTTCAAGTCATGCAATATTGCCATCTGCGAACGACAAGTGCAGCTTGTAATAAACAAATTGTCCAAATGGGCAGATGAAAATGGTTTTAAGGTAAATCCCCAGAAGAGCACTTGCGTACTCTTTACTAACAAGAGAGGCGTAACGCCAGTCCCAAGTATTGCAATCAAAGGAGATGCGCTCTCTGTGAGCAGCGAGCATAAGTTTCTAGGCATTGTTTTAGATTCGAAGCTTACATTTATTCCTCATATTAAGTATCTGAGGGCAAAATGCCTGAAGACAATGAACCTTTTAAAGCTTCTGTCGCGTACGACTTGGGGCAGTGATCGAAAGTGTCTGCTGAACCTCTATAAAAGTCTTGTCCGCTCACGCCTCGATTACGGAGCTATAGTGTATAATTCCGCAACGCCAGCTGCATTAAAAATACTAGACCCCGTTCACCATCTGGGTATCCGCCTTGCGACCGGTGCTTTCAGGACAAGTCCAATCCAGAGCCTCTACGTAGAATCGAATCAGTGGTCGCTTCATCTGCAGCGGTCATACAGCAGTTTTACATATTTTCTGAAAGTACAAGCAAACATTGAACATCCTTCTTATTCAACAATAAACGATGTGACCGCTGCCACACTCTTCCGTAACCGACCTGCAGCGAGAAAGCCGTTCTCTTTGCGTGTGAGGAACCTCAGTGAGGAAATGGGTGTTCCGCTGCTTGAACAATGTCCTATGGCTCCAGCGAAACTATTGCCACCGTGGCACTGGCAACTCATAGAGTGTGACACATCGTTCATAGAGGTCACTAAACACGCGCCAGAGGCACACATTAAAATGCATTTCTTAGAACTCCAATCTAAATACTCGTGTACACAGTTTTACACAGATGCTTCCAAGTCACATGCCAGGGGTATCTTATGCAGCCGTCGGCCCATCCTTTTCGGAATCCGGTGTACTCCACCCGGAAACGAGTATCTTTACCGCTGAGGCCTATGCACTATTGTCGGCTGTGAATCATATAAGGGCATCAAAACTTCAAAAAGCAGTTATATTTACAGACTCCCTAAGCGTGGTGAAAGCTCTGATGTCACTCTGCAAAAACAAAATCCTGTACTTACTGAGCTCTATTCCAGTTTATGCAGAGCATATATATCTAACCAGCATGTGACTGTATGCTGGGTGCCTGGCCATAGAGGCATTGAGGGTAATGTGCTTGCAGACAAGTTGGCCACATCAACTACATCGCAAGCTATTAATCCTGCGGCTACTATTCCTCCCGCAGATTTGAAGCCTTTTCTGCGAAGAAAACTGCGAGACCACTGGCAGCGCTTGTGGGACGCTGAAAGAAATAATAAGCTTCACTTGATAAAACCACAGTTAGGTTTCTGGCCACCCGTAATGAAAACACGACGAACTGATGTCCTGTTCTGTCGTCTAAGAATAGGACATACATATGGCACCCACAATTTCTGCTTACTGGTGATGAACCACCAACCTGTGGTAGATGTGGTGAGAGGCTGACCGTCCTCCATGTCCCGTGGAGTGCCGGGAAGCCGAAGCCGAGAGAAGGAAACATTTTGCGGTAGCATACCGCTACAATATCCCTCTACATCCCATGCTATTTATTGGTGAAGAACCGCTTTTTAATGCCAAAGCAGTCCTCGATTTTTTGAATGATGTTGTGCTACATGTTATTAGCCCAATAAGTTCGTAGCACATCCTCTCTCCAGAGGATGTTGCCTGTGATAATTTTTATAGCACATGCCTCCAGGCCCTTGTGGTTCAAGGGCTCTGTTTAGGTAGTAGTGCTTCTTGCCAATTACTGTATCTTAAATATTTTAAATATATTATTCTTCTTTCTCAATGCATTCCTCATTTCATAGTACACATCATTAGTCATTGCCATGATTTTAGTACATATATATTTTACGCACTTTACAGCGATTATGTTTAGGCCCTTTTACAGCCAAGCTTCATCTACTTCTCAGAATTCATCGCTCCACTGCACACTCACAAACACTGGCATGGCGCTCTTTGGCCATAACTGGCCCTTGCGCCACAAAACACCACACATCATCATCATCATCATAGGTACTTCGTGGCTATTGCGGCACATGGGCCATGCAGTCTTTTTGGGAGACGGGCGGGCTGTTTCTCATCGAAGTTATCGCGGGGACAGCAGAGAATAACTGCCGGTTTTACAGCAAAGCTTGTGTGCGACGCCATTGTCCCTGGTGGTATTGAGAGAGCGTCGTTGCTCATTGGGCGTGCGGGAACGAAGTGGCAAGCTTCTCCTCTCACCATCGCGCCGGCGGCAGCGCGATCTTCCATTGGTGTTGTGGGTAGCATTGTGTGCTAATATCATGGTACATGTCATGACCGCGTGAGTAGCTGTGAGCGGGTGTGGGCAAGTCCGCGCTTAGTTGTATTGCTGCCATCGACTTGTATCTACATCTAGTGTTCGTTGTGGTGCTACCCAGGTAAGTATATATGTAAACACAGTATTACGCGATGAGCTTGTTGGTACTTCATAGCAGGGGCACATAACACAAGAGCTACACAGATTCATGGCGTGAACTATCAACGACTTTATTTCCAGTTTTGCAGCAGTACACATACGAGGTCTGTTAGAAAAGTATCCGAAATTATTTTTTTTTGCGAACACCTGATGGATATGAAGCAAGCGCGCTTGCATCAGCCGACTTTGAACTTCATGCGCATGCGCGAATTTTTCGCGCCTGGTACCCTAGAAATTACAGACTATCCGAGAATTGCGGAAGAGGTGGCATCAGCACTTTTTCTGCACATTCCATTATGACCGAAGATTTGGCCATAAGAGAGTGGCAGCGAAATTCGTGCCGAAGCTGCTCACGGTGGAGCAAAATCAACTTCGTGTTGAAGTCTCACAGGACATGCTGGATGCCATAATCAGTGACGCCGCTTCATGAACACCGCAATCACTGGTGACGAGTCTTGGGTGTACGGGTACGACCCGGAAACCAAATCCCAGTCGTCACAGTGGAAGCAATACGCGTCACCAAGACCAACGAAGGCCCGCCAAGTGCGTAGCACGTCAAAGTGATGCTGACTGCTTTCTTTGACTCCCCGCGGTGTGGTGCACCACGAGTACGCACCACAGGGTCAAACAATCACCAAAGAGTACTACAGGGATGTCCTCCGTCGCCTACGTGATGCTGTGCGGCGCAACAGACCGGAGTTGTGGTCAAACGGGAAATTGGCGCATCCACCACTACAATGCTCCTGCACATTCCTCGCACTTGGTGGAGGGTTTTTTGGCGAAAAACCAGACTCCTGTAGTTCAACGGGCTCCTTACTCTCCTGATATGGCCCCCTGCGACTACTGGCTGTTTCTCAAAATCAAGAGGCCATTGAAATGAGCGCGATTTAGACAAGAGAGACATTATGGCTGCAACAACAGTTGAGTTAAACTCCATTCCGAAAGAGACCTTCTCGAAATGCTTCCAACAATGGTAGCACCGCTGGGAGAATGTGTGGAGTCCCAAAGAGACTACCTTGAGGGTGATTAGGTTTCCAACGCTCCATTTATGCCAGCTTTTTTTCTTCGGTCTTAGGTCAGAAAGTTTTATAACAGACCTCGTATAGCTTTCACGAAGCCTTGAACTGAACACACGGGCCCAGCATGGCAGCACAAGAGACAACAAAATATCACAATAGGACTTGGGCAGTAGAATTAAACCAGTTGCAAGGCGTAAAAAAGTCAGGTATTGAAGTACAACAAACAAACATGTATGGTGATCAATGCATCAACAAGCCCTACATTTAATTATTAAACAATTCACAATGTTATGAATGTGATATGAATTTAATTCTCACTACAATTATCGTCTTATTCTGTGTTGTTTTGTTGTTGTTTTACTCTCAGAACGTCTTCAGTGACGCATTTGGTAAAAGGGTAAAGCTATCTGTATAGCTGGTGTTGGTGCGCGCGCGCGCGCGTGTGTGTGTGTGTGTGCGTGTGCGTGTGTGTGTGCGTGTGTGTGTGTGTGTGCGTGCGTGTGTTTCGTGTGCGCGTGCGTGCGTGCGTGCGTGCGTGCGTGCGTGTCCGGCGCAATATGTCTAAACCATCTAGCATAATGGTTCGTTTCTCCTCTTTCTTCAGTACAGGACAACGGAGACAGGAAACTGGACCACGTGTTCCGATTCGGCTGACTGCGATGCCACCGTTAATCATGTGCGAACCACGATGTTCTCAAGTGGATACTTAAGGCTGACCATCCAACAAATACCGCTAAGCGAAGAGGAGGTTTGGTTCCGCGGCTGCAATGACCATGGATGCGGACAAGAACACTCTTTGTCACTCTACTCGCTTGTTTCCGGTAATGATTCTGCATTTTTCGTACCTCCTGTTTCATGTCTACGGACATTTCTGACGATTGTTTGCCCACACGGTAGGCAATGATGCAGATGGTGCCGTCCCTGCCTGGTGTGCTTGCAGCTCACATACAACAGAGTGTTCCAGCAAATTTGTTCGAAATCTGACCAAAACAGAAAACATAAGTATAACTAAGTGACTTTCTCGGCCTGTGTTTTTTCTTCCTCTCTTTTTTTACCACAGCTGCAGGAATTTTAAATTTGCTCGATGTTCATTCAGACAATTGCTCATAGGCTTAAACTAATTAACTTTTAACACAAAGAGTCTAAGAATCGATTTGACTGCGAGGCATGAAGCACATGGTCCTAAGATGTAATAACCTTTTCCGAACTCGCAAGAGCTGACACTGCTCATTGTACAAGGCACTTAAATTGGCTGATTTCTCCCAAAACAGCAACATTTTTAGGTCGCCGTATGGCGATCGTGAAGTGAGAGAGATCGCGGTTTCATAAAGACGCTATCTCATGCTCGGAGAACAATTACGCGGAAACCGTAGTGTTACCAATGGGTATCCGCTAGCAATGTGACAGGCTACGTTTTGTTGAAATGCTAATTATATTTATACATTAACCATAATTCACAGCGCGACAGAAATTGGAAGCTCATCGCTGACGTTTCGCCTGGGCTTCGGAAGCCCTCACGCTAGAATCAGACAAGCTTCGCTTACCCCCATTTTCACGACAGGGGAAGGGCTAGTGATTTTGCATCCTTGGTCCCACGTGTGACAAGGGTAGTAGAAGGGCGCGTTACAAGTCCCTGAGCCCACAGTGGTATGTGCCATAGAGCTTTGACCCTTTCTGCACTATCACCAGGATCGGCCCACTTTCAGTGTGACACCACTACCACCACCGCCGACACTTGTAAGCCTATAAAGCTTCGCTAAAAAGGGCCTGAATGTTGTACGCTCAAAATGTAGGCTCCCTCGGAAACAGTGAAACGGCACCTTTCTCCGTGTTCATGGTTTAGTCAGCACACAGTAACCGCCTGTATGCAAATTTCATGTCTGTCCGAACTGTAGTACGAGTATAGCAGCTAAATAGGGATGGTAATATCGATGAACGATAATCGATTAATCGACTAAAGTACGCCGCAAAACGATTAATCGTCATCGATGTGTACCTTTAATTTAATCGGTTTAATCGATTAAAGCAGTTCGATTAATCGTTTTCCAGACAGTGACTAAAGTGGCCTGAAAATTTTGAAATCGTAATGTAGAATGTGGAGTACGAGCAACGACCGCGCGGCTGCGAAGACCGAGAGCGACTGTCGACTGTTTTCCCGAGTCATGTCGAGCTGGCCAAGCGCTTCCCCGCTTTACGCACACGTCACACAGGCTGCCTGGGGCCCAGAGAGAGGCCGCCCCCGTGGAGGAAGAAATAAACTAGGCGAGAGCATTACGTGAGGCAGCTAGTCTTGGCAAGCGAACTCACCGTCAAGCGATTTCCTTCGCTTTTTACTTCGAAGTAGGGTCAACACGTGACCCTGAGTGACAACGTATTGGCCGATAATGTTTGGTTCGCAGCAGTTTCAAATCAGTGCGCACCCGTTCAGCTGCGCTGCTGCCCTGCACCGGCAGCATTAAACCTACCGCGCGCTGATGTGGCGATCACGTGTTGCGCCATTACTTCTTGATGTCAGTCGTGCTGCGATGTTCTCTTCTAATTATTCCTTCCTCCATGCCCACCCTCCTCAGTAAGCGCCATCTTAACATACAGGGTGTTCATTCTTAAGTTTTACGGAATTATTAGAAATCGCCTGTGGCAGGTAGCATAATTTTATCATTGAGCTGGGTTATTCGATGAGGCGCAAATTTGCACGAGAAGTCGAAAACATATTCAACTAATTAAAAAAATCACTGATTAACTTCTTAGTTAATTACTTACGACAATATAAAATTTACGAATTGTAGCCGGTGATCTTGTCAGGCGTATCCACTTGCAATGAATTTCCAGAATGACACCAGTTTGGAGATATGCGCCATCATACTCGCCTTAAAAATGCACTGTTGTTCCACTTAATTTTTTACCAAATGCATTGAAGCACAAAGTAACTGTAACGTACATGTATTTCGTCCCACACTTTGAAAAATAGTATCTCGAAACTGGTGTCATCCTGGAAATTCATTTCAAGTAGATGCGTCTTGCAAACTCACCGGCTACAGTTCGTAAATTGCGATATGTGTCATAAAGTAATTAACCAAAGTTCATTAGTCAATTTTGTTAATTGGTTGAATATGTCTTTCGATTGCTCGTGCTACTAATGTCCACTGCTCAACGATAAGAATTATGCTACCTGTCACAGGCGATTTTTAAAAATTCCGTAGTATAGTTGTCACGTAGTAGTTACGATGAAGAAACAGTCGCAAAACTGTGAATGACGAAACGGACTTTTTATTGGGCGAGCCTGTGCCCACAAAAGCAGTTTCACTCGAAGCACAATGATAACGGCGAACACAATCGGCGATCGTCGAAATCTGATCATCGGCGAAGCGCGTCGGCTTTTATACATGAGTCATCGAAGGTTCCAGAGTAATCTCTGGTACCCTCGTGTCTTCCAGAAGGTACTAGACAATTGGCGTCGCTCATACAATCAGATTACATAAGCGTCGGTGACAACTGACAACGGATAGAAGCATCGATAACGTTCGAGAAAATTCCGATACATGCAGGCGCTTCCTGGGCCGAGCGATAACGTTTAAGGTGGCGGTCCGGCAGCCCCAGCCCCCCGTTTTGAGTACCTTTGGAGCAACCGCGGTGGCTCTTCTACTTAGGATATAAAGTTTGGTATATACCATAAAAAGCTTAATTCTTGTATATTCTAACTATAGATAATATTAAGAAATTGATTAATGTGATTTAGAAATAAATGTTCAAGAACAAGCATGAGATGCATGGTTTTGCGAACTGTGTCTCAGTTGTGACCATATTTAGAAGAAATTACCGCATTTACTGCATTGCGGCTTGCTCTGTAGCGTTAGGACATATTTATTTCCTAGACGCAGCAAAACAATGTTAAATTTTTACTTTTTGGATCATTTGCTTTTGAAGTTTGCCAAAATATCGCAACTTCTGTTGTAAACAGCCCGGCAACTACACGCTCAAGGAAGCTAAATTTTGGACAAATTAGAGATCAAGCAATTTCCAATGGGATGCAAAATTTCATTTATGTACCTCTCTTGGCTTTCCTAATAATGCGACCGAAATTAAGCAATATTAGAATTCTGGTCCTACTTTTGCCAATTTTTGCGGGAAGGTACTAAAGCTACGAAGGTGCGGTGTAAAACTAATAAAGGTACATGAATTAAATTTAGCGTCCTACATGGAAATTCCTTGAACTCTAATTGTCCTAAATTTAGCTTTCTAGAGCATGTAGTGGCCGGGCTGTTTACAACAGAAGTTGCGATATTTGGCAATCTTCAAAAGCAAATTATCTAAAAAGTAAAAATTCAACATTATTTTGCTGCGTCTAGGAAATAGATAAATATGTCCTAAAGCTACAGAGCAAGCCGCAATGCAGTAAATGCGTAGTTTCTTCAAATATGGTCACAACTGAGACACATTTCGCAAAAACCATGTGTATCATGCTTGATCTTGAACATTTATTTCTAAATCACATTATTCAATTTCTTCATAATATAAATAGTTGGAATCTACAAGAATTAGGCTCTTTTATGGCATATACGACAACTTTATATCCTAAGTAGAAGAGCCACTACGGTTGCTCCAAAAGTACTCGAAACGGGGGGCTGATGCCGCCGGAGTGGGACCACCACCTTAACATTTGTTAGCCGGTGAAAAGCGGTCACCGGGGAAAGATAAACAAGTACACGTGTCAATATGAACACTCTGTATATTGCTTATTCCTTCACTAGTCACTAGTGGCATTATAGTTGACCTCTAACAAATTAAACATTATTCTTTATCAAAATTTATACGCTTGCATGTCTTATCCTGGTTCCACCTTTCAAGCGTTAAATAGGTACTTACGTGATTAGATAACTATGTTTCAGCCTTTTTAAGCGCCCGAAAAAAAGTCGATTAATCGATTAATCGACGAAAAACCCCGCATCGAAATCGATTAATCGATGATACGCTAAAGCGACGAACGATTAATCGTTAATCGATTAAAACATTTAATCGACCATCCCTAGCAAAAACTTGCAGAGTGTACCATTCCCGGTTGCTTTTGGAGGTTTAATCCTAGCGTACGCGATCGAATCTCAAGCACCTCACGGAACTAGCCCGACACGTTAACAGCGTCGTGTACGTATAAGCCGCACTGTTATGCGTATTCATGGTTGGCGTTAATTCTGACGACGGCTGTACTTGTCTACTAAACGTACGAGGTTTTAAACGAAATAATTTCTTAAAGACTAACCAGGTTGTTTAGGATTATCGTTCTGTTTGATGCAAAGAACCGGCATACATAGAAAATACTAAAATTCCACAAGTGCGACTCCTGCATAAATACTCTCAAAACACGTGTTTCTTGTATTCCTAATTCTTTTTGTTTAGGCCGTTTGCAGAAGTTCCTCTTCGCTAGTTCTTATAGCTTTACCTCCTTGAATAAAATAATTTGGTAAAACGACTCCACCTTAGTAAACTTGCTTATTGTTGGTAACGAGTAGAGAATAACACAGGAAGCGACCGTTAATAACAGTGGCACATAGTCTTTGTCGCTATAGCGCCATCTTAAAAACCGATACAAAGAACAATACTGAAAATTGGAAATGACAGCATAGTACCTGTCGGAATACGATATTAAGTACAACTGTTCAAGCGAAAACAAAATACAATAAATTCTGGCAGGTAATATCCACGTATGTTAAATTATACAGTATTTCCTGCAGCGCCTCGAGGGTGCATAATATCGAACATAAGGAGTTCCTTTTGCAGGGATATCATTCTCTAATGTCACGTGGTGACGTAAAACACTAAAGAGAATTTTCAATGTGGCCGGTGAAAAGTTGCTTTTGATTCTTTGACGTGAAGCGTCTTAAAATTAGCCAGGGAGCGTCGCTTGCTTAAACTGCATGTAACAAAAGCATGTTACAAGATTGTAGCTTATATATCTGCAAACCTACTAGCCAGGTGCCCTACTTTGGTATCGTTGCGTAGAGGAAGAAGCCATACTTTCATGCACAGATTCCACCATTTTGCTGCACTCACGACGCTGTAGGAGCTAAAATTAGCCCGCACTGTTTAGTGAACTGTAGCTCGCCAGTAGTTAGTCCATCCGAGCGGGAATGGTCGTGTTGAGAGAGCGCATTGTGTCATGGTAGATATATTCTATCATACGGGTGCTCATCAAGAGTTAAAAAGCCTATAAGTGTGCAATTTGCTGGTGAAATTTCGCGCTTCCTCGGCTCTACTTCCCACACGTACAGTCCCGACATGGCGTGAAGACATGGCGTGCAAAATAAGTCCATTAGACGCCCACTAACTGTAGCATAAGTTAGGCATGTAAGCTTTGTATGCGTGAATAAATGTAACTTGTGCACTTGGGTACGTCCTTTCTGTACCTAGTGCCCCCACACCGTCTGCAGCAGGCACAATGTTTCACGTACACCACTACGGATCTGTCCGTGACACAGCCTATTCGATCTTTCGAAATGTTAGTTACTACCAGCGGCGTTGACTAATTCGTTTGTCGTTGCTTTTGATTCTATGCTCGATGAATTGAGAGATGCAATGGGGTCCGTGGATAAAAATGCCCTGACTCGTGGATGTCGTAATTATTTATGAAATATGCTTAAGCAGTACGCTCCTGCACGGGAAGCTAAGGATTGAAATGGCACGTTGCATTTCATGGCTCTTATATTTGTAGTCCGGTTATAATATAAATAACAAACGACTAAATACTTTTGCAGGACTTAGCGCGTGTACTAAGTTTAGCCATGACTAGGATCTCACACAAATGAAGTATAATCTCTCTCGGAAAGGGCAAGTTTTTTTAAAAAATAAGTTGTAGAACGAGAAGACACCCATAAATGTTACAACGAACCATCCATAAATTGAAGCGTGAACAAGAAATAACTGTCCGAATGCCTGTTTATGCGTAATGACGGAAGTGCGACGCGTAATCGCTCTGGTAGCTGGTTTTTAAGCGTGGAGTTTCGCAAGTGCACGTCTTCGAGCATGATTTAGCTACTAGAACAAGGGCAGGTGAGCCCGCAAACAAAAGCAACGCATTGGTGCAGTGTCGGAATTGTTTCGCGTTTGCATTGGTCCTGATAGTACATAGGCTATAGCATGCAGACACCGTAGTTCACTTCATAACTACATGTGTGCAAGTTACACATAATATCATGGTTATGAATTAAACTCGAGAGGAGCGTCATTTAAACAGTACACATAGAAATAATTAGCAAGTCTGTACTCTCTAATATATTTTTATTTCTTAGTATACGGTTTCATTGCCCACAATTTAGCCGTTTAAGTCACACGGGATAGGATAAATTTAGCATCCGGCTCGCTGTTATTTTATACACAAACACTGTCATCTGCCAATAGCGGCATCTTTATATATATATATATTATATATATTACGAAGAGGAGGGGAACCGATGTACCGATCGTTGACGTATACACCAAAGCGTACGTAGGCAATTTAGAAGAGCTATGAATTGGGCTACTTGGTGCGTAGTCATTTTTCTTGCGCTAAGTACTGTAGGATGCAACAGGGATGAAACGAAACACTGTATTTGAAGCGGACACGAAG
>NC_051154.1:74759550-74785877 GCF_013339745.2 Dermacentor silvarum | reverse complement strand
AACTGTACTTTAATATATATCTGTCTCACCTGTCTTATAGCACCAACTAGCTCAACTAGTCGCGTTATTGCAGCTAAATTAATAGATCCACCGTTACTACACATTCTGCGCTGTTTTTCCATCTGATGTTGTCAAATTGCCATGGCGAACATACCCGCTGCCGTAGTCCAGGTCGCGGCTTCGATCGTGGCCTTGGCGGCCGCAATTTATTGGGCGGCTAAATACAAACGCACCTCGTGTACTTAGATTTAGGTGCACGTTATAGAAAATAACCAGGCGGTCAAATTAACCCTCCCCCACTACGGCATTCTCATAATCAGACCGTGGTTTCGGCCCCATGCGCACGTAACACTGCAGAATATTTTTTTAGGCGCAAAACAGTTTAAAAAGTAAGAACGTTGCAATACAGCCCGTAAAACACTTGGCGAAATCGCAACATATTGATCGATCAAGCTCAGGAAAATCAAGGTTTCAAGTTTCCCGGGCAGCCGACGCCACATGAACGCCGGTACAGCCTGGCACAACTATGGTTTATATTATAGATGTATTTAGAACGCTACGGCCGCTTGCACGAGTCCACTTCACGTCTGCGCGCACAGTTACCTTTAACAACGGCCATTCGAATTGCGAACAGAACAGAAGGATGCACTTATTCTGGAACAGGCGTCCTCAAACGACACAACGAGAAAGCAAACAAAACAATTGCATCTGCGCGCCAATTGCAAAGTTCTGTGGCAACACTACTACTTGGCTGTGGCATGCATGTGAAGATCGAACACTATAAAAGCTGTTAACTGGGGTACATTCAAGTGCAAGTTCATGCACGGTCACAAGGTGAGAGGAAAACGCCGAAGGGCACACGTGAGGCGAAAGTTTCTCCAAGGTTACAAAGCATGCAAGCAAGCGCATCCATTCCGTGCTTGGGAGGTCATGCCACATTTCGACGACATATTTGTTTTAACAATAATTTCGCACACAAATACTTACAGGAAACTGTCATCCGTAGGTGCTGCGAAGAGGAAACGCAACCACAACGCGAGAGGGATGGGAGGCCCTGCTCTCCAGCTCGGAGGCGGCGGCCCAGAGAGCTGCCACACTCCAGGCCAGCCGCAGAGCACACGCCAGCGGACGGGCCCCGACCAACCTGAACACCGCTCGTCCTATATTTTTTACAATAAATGTTTTCTACTACTACTACGCGCAAAGGCTCACGACTGGTCGAATCGTGAGAAATGGTTGCTCGGTAGCTGGCACTCCAGTCAAGGTGTGAATCGACCTTGCTGCAGTCACGAGAACGACTCCCGCGGCAATACTCGGTCTCGAGAAGGAGGTTATGGTAGCCGTAAGAAAATCGGAAAGAAACCTCAGGTCAAATTATGTTTCTTTTCTTCTTTTTTTTTTTTTTTTTTTTTTTTTTTTTTCACTTCACGACATGCGCTGCGTCGCAGACGAGCATGCGAGCTGCGAAACGGCAAGTTCACCTATCGTACTCGTTGCAAAACAAACTGCCACATTTGTGAGCCAAAAAATGCAAATAAAATGTTGTAGCGCCGCCTATGTTAAGGAACTAAACTCATTTATTTCGTATAAATGTTTATATATAATTGGTAATGAAGTGTTGGTGGCGACGCGCACATCTGCAAGTGACAAGATTTTGGGAATTGATATGAAAGACGCCTCTCGGTTATCTACTATATAGGTTATGTTGTGTTGAAGTAGTCCGTTCGCTGCGTGATTACGTACATGTTACGTCAGAGGTGCTAACGAGTGTGATTAGACGGGCGGATGAATACCACTTTTTTTCCTTCGTGGCCTTTTGTCGGCTGACGTTGTATTATTCCACATTCATTTGTGCTCTTTCTACTTCGGCGGAAGCGTCCGGATTGTTTTCCTTGTTGAATCTTGCACGCCTATCGTTCTACACCTGTACACCTGAGGAGCGTAGCATCGCGATCGTTGTTCGTCCGAGAACGCTGTAATTAACCCCTGGTATGGACGCCGCTTCGAAGAATACGAGCAGCGTGGGCGCTACGTCCGGTCGGGGCCGTGGCCGTGGCCGTGGCCGGCTCCAAGCCGTTGAAGTTATCTCGGTGCCTGCCAAAGATGTTGCCAGTATCATTGGCAGAGGGTGTGATAGGATCCAAGATATTCAAGATTCCTCAGGAGCACGCATACGCGTCGAGACCAAGATCGAGCTACGGGGTTCTGAAGAGGCGCGTCGGAAGGCCCGTGAGCTAATCGACGCGATCATCCATCCGCCGGAAGAACCAGCATGCTCCAGCAAAATCGAAGAACCGCCGCCATTGCTCGACTGGGACAAGCTGCTTGCCAAGAGCGACGAAGCGGCGAAGAAGCGCTGGGCTTCTCTCGCACCGATAATTAAAAATCTTTACGTTGAACATCATCAAGTTGCGTCAGTGTCTGCAGAGGAGGCGGCGGCCTTCCGGGCAGCCAACAACAATATAGTTGTCAAGTACTTGGGCCCAGAACAACAGCCGCCACTAGACGTAGCAACTAACCCCGTGGCAACGTTCGAGCAGGCGTTTTCAAGCTATCCGGAAATCTTGGACGAAATCAAGAAAAACAAGTTCGCAAAGCCGTCTCCAATACAGAGCCAGGCCTGGCCAATCCTGCTTCAAGGTCAAGACCTCATTGGAATCGCACAGACAGGTACAGGGAAGACTCTGGCATTCCTGCTACCAGCCTTGATTCACATCGACAGGCAGCCTGTTCCGAGGGAGGAGAGGAAAGGTCCTTCGTGTCTGATTCTCGCTCCGACGCACGAGCTTGCCCAGCAGATTGAGCGGGAAGCAAAGAAATACCACTACCGAGGGATAAATGCGTTTGCGTCTACGGCGGTGGCAGTCGGCGAGAGCAGATACAGACCGTCAACCTTGGCGTGGAGATCGTCATCGCCACGCCCGGCCGCCTCAACGACCTCGTCATGAACAAGATCATCGACCTTAACTTTGTCACTTTCTTGGTCCTGGACGAGGCGGACCGCATGCTGGACATGGGCTTTGAGATCCAGATCCGGAAGGTGATGCTGGACATAAGGCCTGACCGGCAGACGGTCATGACAAGTGCCACCTGGCCAGAGGGTGTGCGTCGCCTTTCTCAGCGGTACATGACAAACCCATTCCAGGTGTTTGTCGGCTCCTTGGACCTCGCTGCAGTGCACACAGTGAGCCAGACAATCATCCTCTGCGAGGAAGAGAAAAAGAAGGAGCAACTTATGACTTTCTTCAAATCCATGCAGCCGGAAGACAAAGTGATCGTCTTTGTCGACAGGAAGGCCATGGTGGACCACCTGACAAGTGACTTTGTCCTGGCTGGCATCAACTGCGATTCCATCCACGGATCCAGAGAGCAGTGCGACCGTGAGCGAGCTCTCGAAGATCTACGGGATGGCAAAGTGCGCATCTTGATTGCTACCGACGTTGCCGCACGAGGGTTGGACATAAAAGATGTGACACACATATTCAACTATGACTTCCCTCTCAACGTGGAAGAGTATGTCCATCGCGTGGGTCGCACGGGTCGAGCTGGGCGTACAGGCACAGCCATCACGCTCATAACTCGTGAAAACTGGAGGCATGCTCACGAACTTATCCGTATCTTGGAGGAAGCCAGCCAAGATGTGCCAACTGAGCTCTACAATATGGCTCACCGGTATGATGCTTGGAAGGAACGCCGTGGCCAAGGTGGTGGTTTTCGGCGGGGAGGAGGCGGTGGCGGCAATCGCAAACGTTGAAGGAACAGTATCTGTGATATGCTGTATGACTGCTGGTATGACTATCGTTGTGTGGGAATGTCATCGAGCAACCGGGCAGACTCTTTCTTGTTATGCTTTATATTGTTTTTTTTGCAATGAAGTCCTTTTATAACTAATTGAGGAGCAAATGAACCGGTGATACACCCTGCATGTTGCATCTTTGCTTAGGCTGAGCACGTAGCCGAGAGAGCACTTTGCCCTCCACCTCTGGACATGTTCAACATAGCCTGCTGGCATTTGCACTTCCAGGTGCCACTTTGCATGTCCCTTGTGCTTTCTTAGTGCATTCAGGTTCTGGGTGCATGGAAGTGAAAAGAAAAAAAAAGAAAGCAGCTTTAAACGAAGGTAAGGGCTGTTCAATAGGCAATATTGGCTAAAAGTTGAGGCGCCTTGCGAAGCATGCTTGGCAAATTTATGTCGAGGTGCTGCGAGCCACAAGTATGCAGGCATCCATCGCATGGAATTAGTCTGGCGGCGAAATGTTGCAGGCTAGTGCGACAAAACTGCCTTCACAATAAGGCTTACTGCAAACGGTACAAAAGGAGTTGGGACAAGGGATCTTGTCCTGTCACCTTGTGTTATGTTTGCCCTAAGCTTTATTATGAATTAGCACCAACTAGCCTGTAAATGAATACATTCTGCAATACTAAAGGAGTATTTTTGCTTTCAGTTCCACTACAAAATCTGTTGATTTGGAAGAAAGTAGTTTTTTCATTTTTTTAAACGTAGCTATTGCTCCCATTGGGGACATGCTTTGAACTGTGTGACTAAATACATTTTGTTACTACACAATTATTGCCTGTTGCACCTGTTTCCTTCATTCAAAATGCACGTGCTGTACTTTTACTGCGCTGTTGCTAGTTGCCATGTTGTGCCGCCTCTGTGTGCATGCTTACATTTTTTTGGTGATAAATCTCCAATGGCTCCAGTTGCCATGACTCAGAAGCGTCGACGGGCTTTAAACATGTTGATGTTGTAGCTAGCTACATAAACAGGATCAGCATAAAAAATTATCGAAGAAGGTGAAATGGTTGTAGCTTTAATTACACATTTTTGTTGCCACACAGCTATGACCCTCCGGGAAAAAGCAATCAACAGTTGCACTTATGTTTGTAAAGTGAGGCGTGCTTTCTGCATATTGATCACTGTGACACAGACGTGTGCGAGCATGCTTGAGTACAGATCAAATCAAGGATCAAGGGTCATTAAATGCATGCTGTGTTCAAGCACTCTAGTTTGTTCTGGTTGGCGTCTGTTTCGTGCTTTGGTTCAGCTCTGGGAAAGTTCAATGCTTACTTCATGGAGAATCGAAAATGCCTGTTTAACATGGCTACAAGATCGTGCTCAGAGCATAATGGTAGGGACTTCCCCTCAAGTGGAAGCAATTTAAGAAGCCTCCCAATGTCCTTGCTACTGTGGGGCTCATGAAATTACGGTAACTGTGTGTTTTCTATGGTTATCTTACGGGTGGCCTTTTGTGTGCATCTCACGTCTTGTAATAAGTTAATGCAATTTTTGCCATACATCCGCAGCATTTATATTGAGCACTGCTGAGTCATGCAATTTTCCCTAGTAAAGGTTCAAGACAGTGGCGCACCGACGGGGGGGGATTTGGGGGTTGTAACCCCCCCCTGAGGCCAACCTATCCCCCCCTTTTGTTTAACCCATTTTCTTTCCTTGCGCATTTGAGTACTGCAACTAAGATGTAAGACGCGCAATCCTCTGCACACTCGCAAAAAGCGCATTTTTTGACAATTTCCCGTGAATAAATTGAAATTAGTGTTGTTTGGATGGTATTGGCAAACTGTCAACCCCCCCCTGGCAGAGATCCTGGGTGCGCTACTGGTTCAAGACCATGGACCTCACAAGAGCAGCTCTCTACAAATGTGGTAGCTGTGTAAACCTTGATGGACTTGTGGTATATTGTGTACCACATTAGAGCAGACATACTGTAGTGGGAAGTGGTAGTGCTAGTCCGAATTCCTCACTGAGCTTTTCACGTTCAGTTGTAGAGAGCTTGTGCTTTCTTTAACTGTTAAGCACCTCCTATAATTCCGTATAGGGTTGACACTTTTTGTCAACCCTATTCGTCCTGCAGTGGACCAAAAAACAATAGGCTGATGATGATGGCTTCTTGTGCTCCCCTTGGCGCATCAGTTACGGAGGATTGGCCAAGGATGTCTATATACCAATATCCAATATGCAGTGCCGCAGGTTGTGTATTCTGGCACATACCCAAGGGCACAAGCTAGTCTTTGGTGACTGGATATGGTGCCACCGTTTATTGTTTCAGATCGCCCATCTATCCAAAGGAGCTGAAGTAGGTAAATAAAGCTATTTCTTTACTTATAAAAAGATGGGCAGGACAATCAATGCTTGTAACTTAGTTACTAAGCACTTCTGTCGCGCTTCCATGGATGGTGCCAGGCTTCCCGTAAGAGACAAAAGACTTCTGTGTCTTCATAATGTTCTGAGAAACTGCTGGTTGTGGTGATCTAGAAACTAAGAGGAGACACTGAGTGGGGGAGGTTTACAGGCAACCATCTGCAAGGATATGAATTTCTTTTTGCACATCTTGCTGTACCGAAATGTCTCTGTACCTTTTTATGCCTTGCGAGAGTGAGGTGTGTTCACAGATGGAACTTTGTCTTTTTCCTCAGGTACAGACAGCAGTGCTTGTGAAATGTGAAGTGAAATATGTTGACATATCTGGCATATAGCTGAACAATTAACAAAAACATTTTTGCACTGAACAGCAGTTTTGAGCTAGGAAATAGGCCAGATGCGTTTTATTAAGCATTAGTTCGATAAGCATGTTGGTGCAGGCATTGCATAACAGCACACATAATAGGATGTCTTTAGAACAGCAGAAAACTGAGTAAGTTCATGTGGATTATTGGTATACACGGACAAAAGAATCTCCAGGAGGCCAACCACATGCCTGTTAACAAGTAAACGGTCACACACGTGCGGATAGAAAGGAAGACGCATACTTCTTGTGGTCATATTTTGTGCACCTTCCTTTCCGTGCGAGGATATCCTATGTGGGATAGAACTGATGAAATAATGAATTGAAGCTGCGGATTCTATTGTCGAGAACGGTCCTGAAAAAAATTCCTGCATTCTCATTTCCATTAGTTTAGGTTGGGGAAGAGAAAACATAAGCATCTTATTTACAGCAGCAAATTAAGCAAAGTATGACTTATTCTTCTTTTCTCTTTGCCCTTGGGCAAATGCGAAAGAGTCGCACATAGAAGCTGTGATGATTTATCTGTTCAGAGAAAGAGAAAGCACCATCAACAAGGAGAACGGAAACAGGCTAAGATGGAACATCACGTGACAATCTCGAAGCCTGGTCATAAAAATATATATAAAGGAAAGGCTCATGGGAAGTAGGCCCTTATCACATGTCAATCTCAAAGCCATGGTCACAAAAATATATGAAGGAAAGGCTCATGGGGAGTAGGCCCTTACCACGTGACGGGTAAGTAGCAGTTTCTAGCTACCAAGTGTGCGGAGAGTACAGGATAGAGTAGAGCATAGCATTTATGGCGAGGGTGAATTGTGACTAGGGAATCATCACACAGAAAGTGGATTTTCAAGGTGGCGAGCGCGCGTGGCTGTTCAGACCACATAGTTCAGACCGACCGGGTTGGGTTGTCTGGCTGCCCACGCCGCCAGGGAGGCGGAGCATTTCGCAATTTCACGGACATGACAACAAAACGCTATGAACTAGGTGCTGTGTGCACTTACCAGTCAGACCCAAATCCTGCACAATCTTCTTCCATAGCTCTTTCTTATAGTCAGCTTCCTTGTACCTTGGGTTACATTCGTTGTACAGGACCGGGTACCGCTTGATTGTGTCCAGCAGCATTTCCACAGAGAACACAGCTGGTTCAGACATGGTGGATACTATTTGCATTCTATATGTTGGATGTTTACATTCGTTCACCAGCGCTTCCGCCGTCTTGGGTTTCGATTGGCTGCGGCCAACTTTTCTGCGCGCAAGAAATCGGTCCGTGCGCGATGCGGCCAAGCGGCCGCGGATCCGCTTGCCCGCTCCGCCTTCGGTGTGCACGTGCCCCTTCCGGCAACCAGACAATGTTTTGAAAGGTCCCTCAACTTTGGAGGGCCTACTTCCCAAGAGTCGACATATGCAGATAGGGCCTGGAGAGAAGGCAAGGTATGGCATCAGAGGAGGTTGGCTTGCAGAGGCTAACTACCTGATGTCATTCTCCCTCCTAGTTCTTTTTTACAGCGAAGCTGTTCATGGCTATGGTTCCGTGCATTCTTGCTCTTCGTGTGCAAAAATGCGGGCCAATCCTGGCGATAGTGGAGAAGGAGTCCAAGCGCAATGGCACATACCACTCTGGGTTCTGGGTGGTGGGCTCAGGGACCTGTAACGCGCCCTTGAACTATTTTTGTCACACCAGGCACCCAAAGAGGTCCCAGGAATGTGGTTAAGAACAGAGGTTTTTAGAAAAATGTTTCTTACATTTGTTCCAAAAAGAACTATGACGGGATCTTAGCAAAGGCCGACCTATGTTGGCCATGTCTACATTTGCACCGCCCTCTCTTTGTTGGCATTCCAAGCGCTTCCGTATCTAGTTTCTATTACTTCCACTCTCCTGTGGTGGCGGTGCCGTCGGAAGGTCACGTGTGTCTAGTTTCCTCCGGGCAGCGATTCCGTCGTCCACGCGAATGTATATAAAAAGCCAGAAAGACAAGTTGCTGTTCTACATTTTGAATTTCACCTCTCTTCTGTCGTCGTAAAGGAGAGGCCATGTATAGTCCAGACTCCCGAGGAGCGATGCTCCTACAGAGAGCAACGTCCCACATGCGCTTGGTGTTTTGTACACGATCTTCATTGGTGGTGTTTGCTGGCCGCCAGCGCCGATTGCATCCTCGTCTCTGTTCCTGCCGTCGCTCTTCGTAGGCGTGTTGCTCCTTGGGAGTCTGGACTGCACGAGAATATGATGGAATTAATATAACAATGATATGAAATGTGTGTGTATACCTTTCATCACGATGACCACCGATCAAGACAATGCATGTGTTTGTACCTTTGTTCAAAATTCTGTGTCGTGTGCTAAACAGCTTCGCTGGTGATTCACCTTCACAGAGTGGAAAGGCTCACGATTTTTTCCTTCCTCCATGGCTGTCTAACTCTGCCGGACTACTTGGCGCAGTAACGCGTGTACAAGTAAATACAGTGACTCTGCAATTTAGCGCATGGATGGCACATGCATTGGATGCTGTTAATGTTGATGCTTTTCTGTTGGGCTTATCTTGTGCATCGTACCGTAGTATTTGAATAAAAGCTGGCACTGGATGTGATGCACGTGTACTGGGCACACACTTTCTTTGCTTCACAGGCATTTTCCTTGCACTGTTCATACTTTGTGCAAGGGCTATTAAGGAAATGTGAATCAACTGATAAAAAGAATGCGCCAGAAGTGAGAACAAACTCGATAAAGTTAGTTTAGAAGAACTTGTTGTTGGGCGAGTTGGTACGTATTAGCGAACATTGTCTAACTGCGCGAGCATTGTTCAACTGCACCCGTCCTTGTCCCATGCTGTCTCTGTGGTCCATTTTTTCGCGCAGTTAAACAATGTTCGATAAAGTTATCTTGTGGAGGGCCGTCTATTAGACACGTCTTGCATGTTCTGCTTGGAAAAGGATGGCGCTGCAGATAGCATGTGTCTGCTGCTACATATGACCTGCATGCTTTTTAGGATTGGGGAGGAGCCTTTAACAGTCATTCCAGTGGCACTGGAGTTTTCTAAGTGTTTTACAGAAGTCTTGTTTTTGTTTTTCCATCTCACGAGATTGAGATGTGGGATTTTCTGAATGCACATTGGAGCTCGTAGCTGCCATTTGCAGTGATTCAGTTTAATGTATGAAGGAGTGACGGAAGTATGGTTACATATTTTTTTCACAATCTTCTAATGCTTCTGCTACAAAGTTGTGAAACCATGCAAGTGGCTGTTTATTGGTGACTGAACAGAAGTCTGGTGTTTGCATTGAGATTTACACAAATGGAGCTCTTGAGAACATTCCTTTATTAGTGTGATCTATTGTGTTTGTTTGCGTCATGTAAAACTTCTAGAATGTGGCCATGTTGACCATGCAATGTGGGCACTTAATTACTGGGGATGTTAGTTCAGCTTTTTAGTATAGGTGTTGCAGTGAAAAAACTTTGGAGAGTCATTATTTGCTACCCCTCGTGGTTCCCTTGTAAGCTGCAGTGGTTATAATCATATCACTAAAAGCTGATAGAAAGCTGGCAGTTCTAGCAGGCAAGAAGCACTTCTCTTCTGTCAAGTGGACTCGGTACAGTGGGTGAGATTTGAGGATCACTGATGCACATTTTGTTCTCTCATTTTCTTTACATGTGTACGTTTGTCCACTGTTGGGGAAAACATATTTGTGACATACAAGCAAACACAACTTCTCTGTTCTGTCACACAATGTTTCTACTACTCATGGGAAAAAAGAATTGGCCACTATGATTCATTGGGAAGATACTATTTGTTAATAAAATGTGTCTGTAGGCCCTCAATTTGGGCTACTATGTACACTTGGAAACTAATGAAGTGTATTATTCAAGAGCAGGTGACTCTGTATGGGCCAAAGCTTTCCATTCCAAGTTCTGTTTTAGAGCGATAGGTTTTTGAGGCCTTTCTCTGAATCATATTAGTCATTTCTATTTTTTAACATAGCTGAAATCAGCAACAGGCTTTAAAAAATTCCTTCCTCCTCTGGGTTGATCTTAGGTCTTGGTAATGACATCTCGGTGTGACAGCCTCCTACACTGCACAGTTTAGGTAATCTGTTCAATAAGTACTCAATGCTGCATAAGTTGGAGCGCCAGGTATACATTATTCTTCCGGCAAAACTGCTGGCTCGATTTAGCCAATTCCACGGTGGCCAAGATGTCAGTGTTACCGTGAGCAACAGAGCATTCAGAGAACATTGAGAGTTCCTTGGCTGTTGCTATTACGTCGGTGGCAGTGGCCATTGTCAGGTCATTGTCAGGCAATTGTCAGCTTTTCCCTCACCATGGTGTTCAGTGAAACAAAACTCTACCCCCTCTACTGCCACTTAGATACGAACTCGTGTCCTTTTGGCAATGTGCAGTTTGGGTGCTACTGAGTGTTGTATAAATAGATGAACCAGGTGTGCATATTTTTTCTAGCTAAGCTGCTCGCTGATCTCCGCTCAAGTTTCTCATGGTGGTACCATTTTGCAAGGGGTTTAGTTAATACCATGTTTTCAAGCATTACTTACCCCCCAGTTTAGTCCACACTAAATCCGAAGTGGGTGTTGACTGAGGTGGCGCCATTCAAAAGATGTTCATTTCACCGCAATGCTATGCTAGCACCGTGTTTTCGCAGTAGCCATGACTGGCTTATGATAGATTGTGCCACTGTTCCACTGCAGTGGAATAAACATGTTCTGAGCAGATGACACACACTTAGCACTTATTGTGGGCAACACCGGTAAGTAATGCCTGAAAGCATGGTATTAACATGCAAAATGGTACTTCTATGCAAAGTATGAACAGAGAGCAACCAGCATTTAAGCAAGAATAATTGTGCACACCTCGCGCCCCGATTTTTACAACACTCAGTACGTCCCCTAAATACTGCATTATCATGCAGCTTTGACACTCGTTAAATTTCCCTGGGTTTTGCGAGCCACGCATACTCGGAGAGTGGTTTCGCCTGTGCCTGTATTTTAGAGACCATAGCAGGCAACAGTGTAGATAACAAGGTCAACATTGTGAAGAGCTGCAGGAATCACTGAAGTCTGATTATATTTTTTTCTTACTTGTACACAAGAGCAGATATGTCAGCTACCTTGCGGATTTTTCTAGAAGTCGTAACTGAGCAGTGCCTCTTGCAGAAGCAAAGCCATAGATACCTCATCACTAGAGGCCGGATGCATTAAAAAAGCGCGTTTTAGGTGCCAAAAATAGGCAGGCAAAACAACGTTTTAGGCCTCCAACGTCGTAAAAATAGGCACAATAAATTTTTACATAAATGCAAATAATTTCAAACGAAGACGTGCGCGACCTATATCTACGATAGGAAAACAAGAAATGTTATTGTCTACGATGGCACAAAGGCGCCAACAGTTGAACATAGCCATGTAATTGTCCCATAAAACTACTGAACTAATGACGATCAATTGGCTTAATTCAATAAGCACACTGCTCCTATTCATGTTCAATGGCCACTGTACTCGAGCGTCGCATATAGTGAAACATGCATAAAAGTGAATACCTGAAATCTGATTAAAAAAAGCAATACTTTATGTCTGCCAGACGCAGCTAAACAAGACACAACAAAAACAGACAAATAAAAAATGCAAGAGAGACTACGATTTATTAAGAAATTAGCATGTTCTTACATGAGGACTGTTGGGTACAACTCTTGGCAATTTTCTCATGTACAATTACATTATCCAAATTCTACAGGCAAGACCTCCCAACACTGCCAAATACACTTCTGCCCATTTGAAGTGCACATGTTTGAAGAAATCTGTTTGGAGAGCACGCGGAACGTAGTCTAAGAATCACTGTGAGGATTGTGGAAACAATAGCAAACTCCCACCATCTCCAGATTTTTGGATTCAAAATTGTGCCTCTTGTCACTGAGAATAATCTCATACGCTGAGAAGGAACGCCCGACGGTGGTGAACACCTTAAAAAGTAAATTACAAACAAAACAAAAGCCGCGTGCACATCACATTTTTCTTTTTTCTTTTGCTGTTCACACTAGCTCCTTTCCCCTGACGGCTCTCCGCGGTTTCGCCATAGAGAAAGGAAATTCCTTTCTCAATTCCTTTCTCTATGGTTTCGCATTCGCCAACCGGATGGATGGATGGATGAGGCTGAACCCTTTAAACCGGGCGGTGGCATACGCCACCTAGCCATGACTATTAACATATTTTGTACTTTGTGGTGGGTGAAATTTCACCCCTGCTTTGATTTTATCCACCAATCAGATAACCTCTGTTTGGTTATTTCTACCCGCTTAAAGTCTATTTTGCCTTCACTGTCCCTAAACCCCAATGCTTTGAAAAAATCAGCCCCGTTGCCTTGCACTGTAGGGTTAAGCCCTTTACAGAAAAGTATGAGGTGTTCAGCCGTTTCCTCTTCTTCTCCACATGCACAGCACAACGTGTCTATACCTTGGTACTTGACTCGGTACATCTTAGTCCGCAATACTCCCATCCTGGCTTCAAACAACAAAGAGCTTCCCCGAGAATTATCGTAGATATTTTCTTTGGCAATTTCTTGCTTGAAAGTTCGGTATGTTCCCAGTGCTGATTTCATCTGCATCCCTGTTTTCCACAGACCCCTCTCTGTTTCCTTAACCTTTTTCTTAACCGCTGTTTCCTGGTTTGCACCCCTCCTGCAGTCCAAATATTTGATTGACAGTTTTCTGGTCAGCTTCCTCCATTTTGTATCAACATTCCTCATGTACAAATAACTGAAAACTCTCCTTGCCCACCGCTTTTCTGCCATTTCTCTCAATCGCTCCTCAAATTCTATCTTGCTGCTGGCTTCCCTGCCCTCGAATGACGTCCATCCCATGTCACCCTGTACCCCTGATTTGGTGTATTTCCGTGTGCTCCCAGAGCCAGTCTACCTACCCCTCGCTGCTTAACTTCCAACCTTGCTCGAACCTCTGATCTCATGCACAGGACCGCATTGCCGAAAGTCAAACTAGGGACCATCACCCCTTACCAAATCCCTCTCACCACTTCGTACCTATTGTAATTCCACAATGCCCTATTTTTCATCACAGCTGCATTTCTGCTACCTTTAGCCGTCACATATTTTTCATGTTCCGTTAGGTACTCAGCCCCATTGTTTATCCACACTCCAAGATATTTGTACTTATCCACCACCTCCAGCGTAACCTCCTGTATCCTATGCTCGCTGCCCTGATTATCATTAAAAGTCATGACTGCCGATTTTTCTTTACTAAACTTCAAACCTAAGTTATCTCCCTCTTTACCACAGATGTCCATTAATCTCTGCAAGTCTTCCTTGCTGTCATCCGCATACATCAGTCCTGGTAATGACTGTTTAATCCATTCTCCTTGCTTGAAATAGGAAAGGTTGAAGCCAAGTCCGCTCCTCTCTAATTTTTTCTCTAATCCTTGTAAATACAGCATGAACAACAGAGGTGACAGAGGGCACCCCTGCCTAAGCCCCTGCTGTATCTCTATAGGCCCAGATATACCTTGTTTTCCCATTTTATAAGCACCTTGTTACTTTTATAGATATCTTTTAAAAGATTTCTTACTCCATCTTCCACCTCTAGAGTGCCCAGTATGTCCCACAAATCCTTTTGGATTACACTGTCATAGGCTCCCTTGATATCCAGAAAGGCAAGCCATAAGGGCCTGTGTTCCTTTTTTGCTATTTTAATACACTGTGTCAATGAGAACAGATTATCTTCTAACCTTCTTTGTTTCCGGAACCCATTTTGTAGTTCCCCCAGCACCTCCTCGCTCTCCACCCATGCCTGCAGTCTGTCCTTTATAATCTGCATCACCACCCTGTAAACCACTGACGTCACTGTTATCGGACGGTAGTTGTTTATGTCGGCTTTGTCCCCCTTTCCCTTATATATCATGCTCATCCTGCTCAGTCTCCACCCGTCGGGGGCTTTACCATCCATTATCATTTTGCTCACTGCCTCTCTTAATGCTTTCTTAGATTTTGGGCCCAATGTCTTTATCACCATAATTGGGATGCCATCAGGACCTGTCGACGTGCTACTAGGAACCCTCTTCTCTGCCCTTTCCCACTCGCTTTGTGCCAGTGGAGCCACTGCACTGACTAGTCCATCCTCACCTGATTGAGCACATGCTATGTTTCGTTCTTTAAATTTTTCTGTCATCATTGTTCTTATATGTTCCATTGCCTCATCTCCCTCTAGTCGAACACCTTGAGCTGTAACTATAAACCTCTGCTCTAGGCTAGTCTTATTACTCAAGGAGTTGAGATGTTTCCAAAATTTCTTCGCTGCTTTTCTATCCTTTTTGTTTACTTCTGACAACCATTGGCTCCCCTTTCTTCTGATCTTCTCATTGATCAAATGGGATGCTTACCTTCTACAGTTTAAAAAGTTATTCCATTTTCTGCCTACATCAGCTTCTGGTTCACCACTCTGCTTTGAATATCTGTGTTCCCTGGATGCTTCCTGACGTTTCTCTATGGCCTTCTTAACCTCCTCATCCCACCAGCTCTTGGGTTTACGTCTTCTGTTCCCTTTTGTCCTGACTCGTACCTTAGTAAGCTCTAGCTCAAATAGTCCTGTTAAATTTGCATATGTCCATTCTGTTTTTGTATCCTCTGAAATTACTTCCTCAATTTGCTGGGTTGCTATTTCAAGCTGCTTTTCCGAGTAAAATATCCCACCTGGTTGTTCATCTTGCCTCCTACCTACTTTCATTTCCCTTCTAAAACTCACCTTAATACGTTTGTGATCACTACCTAGACTTCTGGAGCCATATTCATCTATGCTCATTACATTTAGCCTATCGTGCATCCTATGTGACATTAGTGCATAATCTATCGTCGACTGCAGGCTCCCTACCTCCCATGTTATGTGCCCTTCACACTTCTCAGTACTGTTGCGTACAACTAAGTCATGCATTTCACACATATCCAGCATCATGTTGCCTGTTGAGTCTGTGTACCCGTTCATGTCTTCTATGTGTGCGTTCATATCTCCTAGTATAATAATCTCGCACCCTTCTCCTAGCTCATTAATGTCACTTGATATGCATTCCAGCATTTTTTTGTTTTCCTCTTTGGCATTTGCTCCTGTCCACAGGTATACAAAGCCAAGGAGTGTCTGCTCTCCTGCAACTTTCCCTTTTCGCCATAAATGCTCCTTGCATTCCTGTTTGACCCTTTGCCAGTTCATACTTTTATGAATGAATGCACCAATTCCACCCCCTTTTCTGCTGCCCTCTGTTCTATTGCAATATTCCCATGCATAGTCAGGGTTACAGGGAGGTTGCTCCATGTCCCTAAGATGTGTCTCCACAAACCCGTATACCATCAGCTTTTCTTGCCTTAGTTCCGCTCGCACAATATCAGCGCGGCGGCGTATGCTGGCCGGCGCGTCCCATTTCAATGCTACTAGCAGTTGTTTTCCGGGAGTTGGTTGAACTAAAGGACTAGGTTGAACCCCATAGAGTTCCGAAAAGTCAATGTTGCCCGGTTTACACGAATAACAGTCTCTAACTGCGCTCGAAAGCGAAACTTGCGGCTGAATAGTGTTCATATAGGTGCCAATATTGAAAATAGGCATTTATAGGCACTATAAAGAAACTATAAAAGCCCTTCTTAACCTCTAATTCATGCTCATATATCAAAGTGGGGCGATAGGAGCGCATTGAACAAAAAAGGCATTTGCCTAAAATCCGGTCTCTACTCATGATGATGATGATGATGATTTATTGGCATCCCCTTTGAAACGGGGCGGCGACGAATAGTCACCTAGCCTGCTCGATTTAATCAGGTATACTATACATGTTCTTTATCTAGCATTTTTGTATACCTCTCATTATTATGTTTCTTTTTCAAAAATTTACCTTATGCCGCTGCCTATGATTTTAAGAGATCAGGTCGTATCCATCTTTTCCCTGCTTTTTTTCCACCAGTACTCCAATCGTCTCTTGCTGATCTCTACGGCTGATCTGTTTATGTTTCCTTCCACTTTGAAACCAAGCGCTTCTGGGAGTTGCACGTTACCTACGGTTCTTGCTGGCTGGATCCCGTCGCATTCCATCAGGATGTGCTGAGTGGTTTCTGGATCTTTACTACAGCATGCACATGTCTCATCTAGTTCCGAATATTTGTTCCGATATGTTTTCGTCCTTAGGCAACCGGCTCGAGCCTCAAATAGCACTTGGCACTGCCCTTTGTGTTATCGTACAGATTTTCCCTTCCAATTTCTTTCTTCTCATTCTTGTAAATCTCCATTGTCCTTTTTGTTTCCATTCTTTGCATCCAATTCACGGTCTCCATTTCTCTCACTTTCTTTCTGATGACTCCTGGTTGTCTATTTGCAGTTTCGATTATCCTGTACTTGGTTGCCAACTTCCTTGACCTCTTCCTCCATTCTGTGTCTACGCTTTTCATGTAGAGATACTTGTGCACCTTTAGCTGCCCATTTATTTTCATCCAGGTTCCTGAGCCTTTCTTCAAAACTAATCTTGCTCTGTGCTTCTCTGACTTCAAAAGAGGCCCAACCCATATGTCACCCTGCACTGCCTCATTTGTGGTATTACCGTGGGCTCCCAAAGCCAACCGGCCCACTGATCTTTGGTTAACTTCCAAACCCGCCAATATATCCGATTTTAAGCATATAATGGCATTTGCGAATGTTAGCGCTGGCACCATTACTCCTTTCCAGATTCCACGCACCACCTCATACTTATTGTGGCCCCACAGTGCTCTGTGTTTCATTATTGCTGCATTCCGCTTCCCCTTTATTTTCAGATTATCTTGGTGGTTGTTTGAGTAATTCTTTCCTTCGTTTATGTGTACGCCGAGGTACTTATATTGCTTCACTATGGGTATTACTTGCTGTTGAATTGACACCACGAAGTTATTCGTGTGATCATTAAAGATCATAATTCCTGATTTCTCTGTGCTAAACTTAAGGCTGTCGCTGCATTCCCACAGATATTCGCAAGTATCTGTAAATCTTTTTTATTGTCCGCTAGTAGCACAATGTCGTCTGCGTACATCAGTCCGGGCACCTTCTGTTGCACCATTTGTCCATTACGCATGTAGGATAAATCAAAACCTAATTCGCTGTTTTCCAGTCGTCTTTCTATACCTTTGACGTAAAGCATGAACAACAATGGTGACAGAGGGCATCCTTGCTTCAATCCTTGGTGAATACCCACCATTTCATTTCCTTTTCAACCTTCCCATACCACTTGTACTTGGTTGTCTCTATATATCTCCCTCAGCAGCTCCACGAAATCGTCATCTATGCCTTCGTATTGAAGAATATCCCACAACAATTCCCTGTCTACGTTGTCATAAGCTCCTTTAATATCTAGAAATGCTATCCATAAAGGTCTTTTCTGGGCTACTGAAATCTCTATGCACTGAGTTAGTACAAACATATTGTCTTCTAAGCGTCTGCCTGGCCTGAACCCATTCTGTAGTTCCCCCAATACATCGTTTTTCTCCACCCACTTCGACAGTTCTAATTTTATGGCTTGCATTGCCATTCTATATATATCACCGACGTTACTGTAACTGGCCTGTACGAGCTCGTCTTATCCTCATCTCCTTTGCCTTTGTAGATGAGATTCATCTTGCTTTCACGCCATCCAACGGGAATTTTCTTTGTTATAATCACTTGCTCTATGGCATTAGTCAGCAGTGCCTTGCTTTTTGGACCGAGGTTTTTGATTAGCTGTATTGGGATTTCATCGGGTCCTGCTGCCGTGTTGTTAGGGACATTTTCTGCTGCCTTTTTCCAATAAAAGCTTTCTATGCCAAATTTTGATCTCTCTGGCCTCTCTGCTGTTGCTGGATCTGTTGTCTGAACTGCGCTTTTTCTCGTGCCGAAGTTATCCCTAATAACGTCTGTGATGTACCGCATCGCATCATCTCCTTCGTAGATGTTACCGTCTTCATCCCTTATAGCCGTTTGCGAGTTTTTATTTGGAGCTCCGAGTGCTTTTATATGGTTCCAGAATCTTTTTGGAGCGCTTTTGTCTCTTTTGTGAATGTTATGCACCTAACGTTCACTTGCGCATTTAATTTTCTCTTGCACGAGCTCACTCACAACCCTTTTCTTTTCTCGGTATGTATTCCATCTAAGGAGCACCTCTTCTTCTTGTAATCCCAACTTTTTGGCTTCTCGATGAGCCCTAGATGCCTCTTTACGCTCTTCTATAGCTTGTTTTATTTCCTTGTTCCACCACTTACGTGGTTTCCTCTTGCCAATCCAACAATTGTTTTGCCATGTTCGCCTTATTTCATGCTGCATAACGTCCACCAGTTCCTTATACTCCCAGACTGCTGTAGGGAAATCCTCAATTTTCTTCTCTATGTTGTTTGCGATCTCTGTTATTTGCTCGTCATTCATTTTTAAAAATTCTGAGGCTATTGGTTCATGTTCTGCGCTAGTATCTCGCCAAAAATTTATTGCTAAACGTCTGTGATCGCTTCCCAGGCTATATTTTCCATTTTCGTCTATTATCATTTGGTCTAGTTGTTCGTAGACCATTTCTGAGACTAAGGCGCAGTCGATACATGACTGCCTGTTTCCGCATTGCCACGTTACCTGTCCATGACACTTATTCTCCCTGTTAACTACTATAAGGTTCTGTTCATCACGCAGATCCAGCCCTAGAGAGCCGTTGTAATCAGTATATCCGTCTAAATCGTCGATGTGTGCGTTCATATCTCCCACTAATATCACCTGGCCCGATTTACTGAACTCATTAATATCGCTTCTAATGCAATCAACCAATTCCTTATTTTTTTCTCTGCTATCACTACCTGTCCAATGGTAAGCTACTCCCAGCCACGTCTTTTTACCTTGCCATGTGCCACTAATCCATAAATGCTCTTTACATGTCTCGTTTACCCTTTGCCACTTCAGACCTCGCCTAATTAGTACGCCTACGCCTCCGCCTTTCCTTGACCCGGTCATTCTGTTGCACCCTTCCCATACAAAGTTGTCAATAACAGGCGGCTGCTCCAAATCTCTTAGATGCGTTTCGGTCAAGGCATACACGCTAATCGCTTCATCATTCAGCTGCGTTTGAATTTCCAGCCATTTTTCCTGCTTGCGACCACCCTGCATGTTAATGTAGCAAATTTTACCTTCTCTATTCTTATCCTTTCTGCGTCTTTTTCTGACTCCTGGTCGTCTAATTCTGCCCTTTACTGTTGTTTCGCTACGTTCAATACTTAATCCTGCTTCCTGATTGCCTGGGGCCCGCCTAAAAAAGCTACAGCTCGTGCTGCGAATCGACGTCCGACCGGTGTTGCTACCCTTTCGCTAAAATGTATCCTGTCAACCACAAAAGCGCCTTCGCGGCCTGCTCGGTGCACTTCTCGGTTGATGTCAATGACCGTAAAATTCATTGCTTTAGCTAGAGTCCAAATTTCCCTGTTTACTGCAAGAATTGCCCTTTCAATTTCATAGCCCTGCCTTTCAACCTCTGGCACCGTGCACACCGCGATTTGCACTTCCTTTGAAACATTCCGCAGGTCGGTGACCCCTTTGGCTATTTGCTTTGTGATCCCTCCTCCTCGTCCCTGCAGTACATCAATCACTCCGCCCATTATCACCACTAGGTGTCTCTCCTCCATTGTGTCCCACATGCGTTCCTTGGCCTTCGCTATCACCTCTCTAATCGGCTTTCCCGGAAGCACGCTAACCTGGACTCGTTCGCCTGCACCTACCCTCTCTGTTATCGCCGGTTCTACTCTACGCATGTTGGAATCCCCAACAAAGACTACTCGACGCTTTTCTTCCCCCTCACCGCCGAAAGCTGCCCCCGAGGTCACAATGCCCTCCCCTCCTGTCTTATCCTTGCCCTTGCCTTTGTTCTCTTCCGCGGCTGCGTCAGTGGTATCCCCCTCGTGACTATCACTGACGGTTCCGGGTTCGGCTGTCTCTGCACTCGCATCGGAGCCAGCTCCATTCACGGTGCTCGCCTCGATGGGTTCACCATTGCTTTGCTGAATGGTGGCCCTCAGCTGCATCTCTACGTTAACTAGCTTTTCTTCTACCACCTCCCTCTGTTTCTGCTCACTTTTAAGTTCCTTCTCAAGCTTTCCAACGTACCCGCTTAGGTGTAGGATGAGGTGATAAATACGTTAGAAAAAAATAATAAAAAAGAAAAATAATCAACAAATAATACATCAAACAACAAATGTAGAGGCGATGATGTGATAAAAGGCATGAAGGATAAAGAAAAATCTAAAGAAAAATAACACGAGATGTAAAGATGAAGTCGACGAAAACTATAAACGTGGCTATGAAAAGCATAAAAACATGGTAAAAAAGGTAGCGCTGAGGCGTTGTTTCAGTGTAAAACCAACGATAAAAAAAATATATATCGCAAAATTTGAACGCCAAGAAGGATTTCTACAAGGCACATTCCAGAAAATTAACTTCTTCTGGCAACAACGAGAGAGACGGCGTGCTGATACACTTGTCGCCTGTTTTTATTATGTAAAAAGCTTCAACAATCTCCCTTTATCCTTTTAATGACAATGGGGGCACGTGTTCAGGATCATGAGTGAAATATATGCTGCTTGCTATCCCAGAAATAAACAGTTGGCAGTTCTGCGCTCGTGGTGTCGTGTGTGTTTTCCTTCTTGTGTCTTCGTTTTCTTGCGCAGTTTATAAACGTCTAAAAGCTATGAACCAACTAGCCCACCAGAACGTCCTACTCCACTATAATGTCCGCGAAACCAGTCAAGGGCCGACTTGCTGGTTCGAGGAGACAGCATCTTCAGCCCGCATGCATTCCAAATGGTTTCCTCTACCACAGCTCATAAAGCACTGCACAAATTGGAAATTTGGCTTTCGTTGGCTGACTATCGTAACAAATTCCGAAGTTTATATTACTTTGCTTTCCTGCATGTCAACATTCAAATTTGTTATTCAACTTTGCCACCAAAGTTATCAATAATTTGTTGTAAGCCACTTTAATAGTTACTCAATAGCCCAATAACTGCAACAAGCAGGCTTGAAAGCCCTTTCGATTATGCCTTAACTGACCCACTCGTGACACTACCCCCCACTTTCAGAATATGATTACTGATGAAGTGTCATTTTTCGAGCAAAAAAAAAAAAAAAAAAAAAAAAAGGTAAAAAAGAACATCGTTCCATGCATACCTAACATTTTACATCCAACATACAACTTGTACTATACAAAAAATATATTTAGCAGAACACTACGTACACGTCTATATATATATGTATACATCACCAAAACCCTCCAACTTAACTACAGAATGATCCTAAAATAAACGGTACTTGAAATATCATATGCAGCACAAACGCCACGAACAGTCTGTTCGTACTCTACATCCGTGATTAGTACACGTACTCGTGCCACTGAAAAAAAAAAAAAAAAAAAAAAAAAAAAACATATCTTGCGCAAATTACGCGCTCAAGACTACAAGAATATTCGCGCTTATTGCAAAGTACTTCCACGCTCTAAATGACACTCCAAATGCTGCCGTGTTCTAAATTACACGCGCGGGACACGCACCAGCGGTTTGCTCCTTTGTGTCGCGCAAGACACGCTTTAAAGGAACGGTACAAACACTTTATAACAGGTAAGGTTACACAACGGCTCCTTCAAATACAGCCGCCTTACTCTAAAAAAAAAAAAAAAAAAAAAAAAAAACAAAAAAAAGAAAAAAAAAAAAAAAAAATCTCGCGAACACTTCCGTAAAGTGCATTCATACTCAAGCCCGACAGGATTCACAGATGGATTGACGTTGCAAGCGTCTCTCACCCAAAAAGAAGCCTACCCGTGAAAGAAAGAACGACATACCAAGAAAACAACGTTTCAAAAGTTTATGCGCGCGCACACCAGCTCTTTTAGAATATCGGAATTCGGGGTGCCGTACCGGCTGGCTCTCCTGTGCCATGCCTAGCACACCTTGAGGAGCATAATTGCCCCCTTGCTTTTGTCCACCCACGCCCCGAACGGGCCTTTTTTTTCTTCCTCACCTGGCGGCTCGGACGCGCTCTTACTGGAAACATTCCAAAGTACAAACACGCCTTTCGAAATCCTTGACTGCGCTCCCCACAGGGTTTAGCGCCTTTTGTTTTATTCAGCTGCGTTGCCTTCTCTGCCGCATTATACGGACTCTGCGACACCGCTGCTTTCTCCTAGCACGCCTTCTGGTGCAAATTTCCGAACCTTCCGCTCGGACCTCGTGATGACCGGCATGCATATTGTCGGTCACGATTGCCACCTCCAACGCACAGTCTGAATGATTAGCGGGTGAATCATTGCTACCTTCACTGGCGGAGAGCCCCAAACACCTCAGGACAGTGCCGGTATTTTCTCCTGCGCAACGCAGCTCGCACACCTGGGAGCCAGGGGCGTAGCCAGGAGGGGGGGGGGGGGGGGGGGGGGCTTCAGGCCCCCCCCCCCCTCCCGTTTTAAATTTTTTCGTGCTGGCATGCACCGCCGACCAAAACAACCACCGGCGCCGGGAATCATTCTGGATTTTGTCTACAATGTCTTTTTCACAGTCGAGAAGACATTTTGGCACGAACATTGCCAACTCGGACTGGATTTCGTGGCAACGCCCAAGCACCTGGAGTCACATAACGCAAGGAGCCCCTTCCGAGCACAAATTTTCAAGGGCTTTTCGATAGCGAGCGGGCGCGTTGCGACAACTCGCAGCGGCCGCGGAATCTACGGAGCGCATGGATTTCAATTCTGAAACTTCATGGGTATAAAGTTCTCATAAACTTTTGACGCAAAAGGTGCACTGGCATTTCCAAAGACGTGTTTTAGATTTTCAATTCTGGAACTTATAGGTTTAATGTTCTTATAAACTTGGGCCAACATGCGCGCACTGGAGCCCTCGTGTCCAAGCCGTTCCAGAAATGGAAGCACGCGCTCGCAATCTTCCACACACACGAAAATGCAAAATATCACCGTGGCTGTCAGCTGGCAGCTGATAATTTTCTCCAAACATTTTCAGGAAACGCGCTCTATGTGATCGATCAGCTGGACCAGGGCAAGCAAAGTAAAATTAGAGAAAACGGAAGAAAGTTAACCGCCTATTATTGAGGCAGTTCTTTTTTGCGGGCGACAAGGTCTGGCTCTCCGTGGCCATAGGGACAGTGGTCCTATGGATTTGAACAAATCCCCCGTTGAAAATAGAGCGCTTCAGAGCGCTTCTTCGCATGCGAGCCGATTGTGGAGATACCTATCTGAAGAACCATTTGGAAAGTTGCCCCAGTAATGCCTCGTATTTAAGCCCAGATGTACAAAAACAAATTATAGAAATTTGTGATGAAATTATCAAAGAAATCCTAGATGCAAAAGTAAACGCTGAAGGCTGCTTCTCCATACTTGCTGACGAAACGACGGATATTGCTGCAATCGAACAGCTTACTGTTTGTGCAAAGAGGTGTGTTTTTGGTAGCACCGGAATAGATGCCCTCTTTCATTGCGACGGCAGGTTTTATGTAAATGTGTACAAACTGCTGGAGATTCTAGTCACCCTTTCTGCGACCACTGCCAGCGCAGAGAGAACGTTTTTTAACATGAGATTACTAAAAAACTACTTGCGCTCTACAATGTCTGAGGAACGCATGGTTAGGCTGGCGCTTCTATGCGCCCACAGTGACGTCGGCATCAACGTGTCTGAAGTCATCGACCGCTTCGCTAAACTTCCCCGCCGAGTGAAGTAATTGTCCTTTAGATATCGAAGCAGCAAAAATCAATGCAAGTAAAAAGCTCTGTTCCTGCAGGTTCATAATCTCGTAATTATGAAAACGCATGACTGTTCATTAGCTTTTAAAACTGCAGAAATTTTGGCCGTTTATTCTAACAGTTAGCATCTTGATCAAAATTACGAGGACACCAACAACCAATTTCGACCGACCTTGCTCATTCAAAGCCCGGCCCACGCGGCGTTTCCCAACAAACACACTCGGATATTAGGTAGTTCAACTTGCCGCATCATCTGTGGCTTTCGTTAAGCCTTTTCTTTCCTTTTCAGCTACCTGCTTTTACTTCTTTTTTGAACCGAAGCAATACCCTCCTTTAATTTTGGGTGCATAATATTTGTTGCCGCTCTGCAGGCAGTTAAATTACACATTTTCGTACTGATTTCTGCCTTATTCCTCTATTATTCCACCCATATGGTGCTGTCGCGACCGCCGCATGGCCCAAGTACATATCACGATTTCTGCGATCGTAGTTTTGTTCTTGCCTGGATCGCCTGTCTTTCCATGCGTAAAGTTTACTATCTGTGACTGCGCAACGTGTTTATTTGTCTTGTTTGACGCATTATATACAGTGACGTTTGCTTAAATACGTAGATTTATTGGAGACTTATACGTACATTTAAACATACTGTTGCGATGTTTTGGGTATACAAGCAGAGAACTTTGTTCCCAGCGGCACTTTTTTGCCCTTTATCATGTTTTATCTTCGCATTTGTATATTCCATTCTATCTTCGCATTTCTAATGTACATTTTGCAGAACTCCTGCTTTCTATTTGTACTCACTGTTGCGACTATAATTTCGGTGCAATTACTCACAATACGCGACCGGTAACAGCTGCTACTGCGCAATCCATTGCAACGAAGGACAGCGTCATTGAGGTTTTTTTTTTTTTTCTCTGGCCGTTGCACGTGTACAAACATGTAAACAAGGTTCTTGAATGACAAAGATTCATCAAAATAATTGTCCTCAACATTTTCTTTTCATGGCCCTTGCGTTTTTCATATCAGCTGCATGCACTGCTTTGCTGGTTTCGAACTGATATAGTTCTAAAGTTCGTGTGATATTTTCTTTACCTATTAAATACACAAAAAAAATGCGGAAGCATTGATATCAATTATTTCTGCCACAATTTTTGGGACAAACGAATATATTCTGTTATGAAAAAAATACATATTTTACTTGACAGTGCTTTGCGTTTAATAATTCGTTTGCAGCATCTAATATACAATGGCATTGTCAATGCAGTTATTATTCATGTATTTGATCCCTCGACAAATGCTATAAGAAGGAGGCCGCGCCGCAAGGTGAGCCCCCCCCCCCCCCCCCCCCCCCCGAACAAAATTTCTGGCTACGCCACTGCTGGGAGCTGTCCACAAGTGCACTGCCCTGCCCGCATTGTGCTTTAGAGCACTTTTTTGACCGATTCAGCTCTACACTGGTGCTCTTGCCTAACGAGTTTGTGTCACTTCGGACTATTTCTGCAAGGGCTACCTTCGCGACGTACTCCCAAGATAACTGTGCCGAATCGTCCACAGCTGGCCTAGCTGCTTCTCTAGTATTCCATTGGCACAGTATCTCATCGCGCTCAATCCGGTCCCCATCAACGGGTGCCTCAACAACTACGCCACGGTCTACGGACCTGGCCTCACCTGAGAACGTACATTGAGGCTCACAAAGATTAGCCTCTCTTCCTACCATCGGCAGAACCATGCGTGCGACTTCTTCGCACTTTCCGTGCGCGACTTCTACGGGCGCCTGACATTTTTGCTGCTCCTCCTGTACTTCTAGGTGCTCGTTGCTGGCCCTCCTCTCGTTGCCGCTTTGAATAAGCTGAATCCTTAATAGTAAGAACCGTATTTCGCGCTCTCCAGCTCCCTTCGCCGCCACTCGCTCTTTCTCCTTTTTCTTTCGGGCCACCGCCCACTCTTCTCGGGCCTGCCCCTGCTGTTGCGTAATCCATGCCCTCAACTCGGCGCCCTCTAGACCTAACTGTTTGCCTTGTTCTATCCACTTTTCGAACTCCATTCCCTCCCAAATTT
>NC_051154.1:74717891-74759450 GCF_013339745.2 Dermacentor silvarum | reverse complement strand
CCAACTTATGCAGCATGAGTCTTATTGAACAGATTACCTAAACTGTGCAGTGGTAGGAGGCTGTCACACCGAGAATGTCATTCCCAAGACCTAAGATCAACCCAGAGGGGAAGGAATTTTTTAAAGCCTGTTGCTGATTTCAGCTATGTTAAAAAATAGAAATGACTAATATGATTCAGAGAAAGGCCTCAAAAACCTATCGCTCTAAAACAGAACTTGGAATGGAAAGCTTTGGCCCATACAGAGTCACCTGCTCTTGAATAATACACTTCATTAGTTTCCAAGTGTACATAGTAGCCCAAATTGAGGGCCTACAGACACATTTTATTAACAAATAGTATCTTCCCAATGAATGCATCGGTGGCCAATTCTTTTTTCCCATGAGTAGTAGAACATTGTGTGACAGAACAGAGAAGTTGTGTTTGCTTGTATGTCACAAATATGTTTTCCCAACAGTGGACAAACGTACACATGTAAAGAAAACGAGTAGAACAAAATGTGCATCAGTGATCCTCAAATCTCACCACTGTACCGAGTCCACTTGACAGAAGAGAGTGCTTCTTGCCTGCTAGAACTGCCAGCTTCTATCAGCTTTTAGTGATATGATTATAACCACTGCAGCTTACAAGGGAACCACGAGGGGTAGCAAATGACTCTCCAAAGTTTTTTCACTGCAACACCTATATTAAAAAGCTGAACTAACATCCCCAGTAATTAAGTCCCACATTGCATGGTTAACATGGCCACATTCTATAAGTTTTACATGACGCAAACAAACACAATAGATCACACTAATAAAGGCATGTTCTTCAAGAGCTCCATTTGTGTAAATCTCAATGCAAACACCAGACTTCTGTTCAGTCCCAATAAACAGCCACTTGCATGGTTTCCCAACTTTGTAGCAGAAGCATTAGAAGATTATGAAAAAAATATTGTAACCATACTTCCGTCACTCCTTCATACATTAAACTGAATCACTGCAAATGGCAGCTACGAGCTCCAATGTGCATTTAGAAAATCCCACATCTCAATCTCGTGAGATGGAAAACAAAAACAAGACTTCTGTAAAACACTTGGAAAACTCCAGTGCCACTGGAATGACTGTTAAAGGCTCCTCCCCAATCCTAAAAAGCATGCAGGTCATATGTAGCAGCAGACACATGCTATCTGCAGCGCCATCCTTTTCCAAGCAGAACATGCAAGACGTGTCTAATAGACGGCCCTCCACAAGATAACTTTATCGAACATTGTTTAACTGCGCGAAAAAATGGACCACAGAGACAGCATGGGACAAGGACGGGTGCAGTTGAACAATGCTCGCGCAGTTAGACAATGTTCGCTAATACGTACCAACTCGCCCAACAACAAGTTCTTCTAAACTAACTTTATCGAGTTTGTTCTCACTTCTGGCGCATTCTTTTTATCAGTTGATTCACATTTCCTTAATAGCCCTTGCACAAAGTATGAACAGTGCAAGGAAAATGCCTGTGAAGCAAAGAAAGTGTGTGCCCAGTACACGTGCATCACATCCAGTGCCAGCTTTTATTCAAATACTACGGTACGATGCACAAGATAAGCCCAACAGAAAAGCATCAACATTAACAGCATCCAATGCATGTGCCATCCATGCGCTAAATTGCAGAGTCACTGTATTTACTTGTACACGCGTTACTGCGCCAAGTAGTCCGGCAGAGTTAGACAGCCATGGAGGAAGGAAAAAATCGTGAGCCTTTCCACTCTGTGAAGGTGAATCACCAGCGAAGCTGTTTAGCACACGACACAGAATTTTGAACAAAGGTACAAACACATGCATTGTCTTGATCGGTGGTCATCGTGATGAAAGGTACACACACATTTCATATCATTGTTATATTAATTCCATCATATTCTCGTGCAGTCCAGACTCCCAAGGAGCAACACGCCTACGAAGAGCGACGGCAGGAACAGAGACGAGGATGCAATCGGCGCTGGCGGCCAGCAAACACCACCAATGAAGATCGTGTACAAAACACCAAGCGCATGTGGGACGTTGCTCTCTGTAGGGGCATCGCTCCTCGGGAGTCTGGACTATACATGGCCTCTCCATTACGACGACAGAAGAGAGGTGAAATTCAAAATGTAGAACAGCAACTTGTCTTTCTGGCTTTTTATATACATTCGCGTGGACGACGGAATCGCTGCCCGGAGGAAACTAGACACGCGTGACCTTCCGACGGCACCGCCACCACAGGAGAGTGGAAGTAATAGAAACTAGATACGGAAGCGCTTGGAATGCCAACAAAGAGAGGGCGGTGCAAATGTAGACATGGCCAACATAGGTCGGCCTTTGCTAAGATCCCGTCATAGTTCTTTTTGGAACAAATGTAAGAAACATTTTTCTAAAAACCTCTGTTCTTAACCACATTCCTGGGACCTCTTTGGGTGCCTGGTGTGACAAAGGTAGTTCAAGGGCGCGTTACAGGTCCCTGAGCCCACCACCCAGAACCCAGAGTGGTATGTGCCATTGCGCTTGGACTCCTTCTCCACTATCGCCAGGATTGGCCCGCATTTTTGCACACGAAGAGCAAGAATGCACGGAACCATAGCCATGAACAGCTTCGCTGTAAAAAAGAACTAGGAGGGAGAATGACATCAGGTAGTTAGCCTCTGCAAGCCAACCTCCTCTGATGCCATACCTTGCCTTCTCTCCAGGCCCTATCTGCATATGTCGACTCTTGGGAAGTAGGCCCTCCAAAGTTGAGGGACCTTTCAAAACATTGTCTGGTTGCCGGAAGGGGCACGTGCACACCGAAGGCGGAGCGGGCAAGCGGATCCGCGGCCGCTTGGCCGCATCGCGCACGGACCGATTTCTTGCGCGCAGAAAAGTTGGCCGCTTTGGCCGCAGCCAATCGAAACCCAAGACGGCGGAAGCGCTGGTGAACGAATGTAAACATCCAACATATAGAATGCAAATAGTATCCACCATGTCTGAACCGGCTGTGTTCTCTGTGGAAATGCTGCTGGACACAATCAAGCGGTACCCGGTCCTGTACAACGAATGTAACCCAAGGTACAAGGAAGCTGACTATAAGAAAGAGCTATGGAAGAAGATTGTGCAGGATTTGGGTCTGACTGGTAAGTGCACACAGCACCTTGTTCATAGCGTTTTGTTGTCATGTCCGTGAAATTGCGAAATGCTCCGCCTCCCTGGCGGCGTGGGCAGCCAGACAACCCAACCCGGTCGGTCTGAACTATGTGGTCTGAACAGCCACGCAGCGCTCGCCACCTTGAAAATCCACTTTCTGTGTGATGATGCCCTAGTCACAATTCACCCTCGCCATAAATGCTATGCTCTACTCTATCCTGTACTCTCCGCACACTTGGTAGCTAGAAACTGCTACTTACCCTGTCACGTGGTAAGGGCCTACTCCCCATGAGCCTTTCCTTCATATATTTTTGTGACCATGGCTTTGAGATTGACATGTGATAAGGGCCTACTTCCCATGAGCCTTTCCTTTATATATATTTTATGACCAGGCTTCGAGATTGTCACGTGATGTTCCATCTTAGCCTGTTTCCGTTCTCCTTGTTGATGGTGCTTTCTCTTTCTCTGAACAGATAAATCATCACAGCTTCTATGTGCGACTCTTTCGCATTTGCCCAAGGGCAAAGAGAAAAGAAGAATAAGTCATACTTTGCTTAATTTGCTGCTGTAAATAAGATGCTTATGTTTTCTCTTCCCCAACCTAAACTAATGGAAATGAGAATGCAGGAATTTTTTTCAGGACCGTTCTCGACAATAGAATCCGCAGCTTCAATTCATTATTTCATCAGTTCTATCCCACATAGGATATCCTCGCACGGAAAGGAAGGTGCACAAAATATGACCACAAGAAGTATGCGTCTTCCTTTCTATCCGCACGTGTGTGACCGTTTACTTGTTAACAGGCATGTGGTTGGCCTCCTGGCGATTCTTTTGTCCGTGTATACCAATAATCCACATGAACTTACTCAGTTTTCTGCTGTTCTAAAGACATCCTATTATGTGTGCTGTTATGCAATGCCTGCACCAACATGCTTATCGAACTAATGCTTAATAAAACGCATCTGGCCTATTTCCTAGCTCAAAACTGCTGTTCAGTGCAAAAATGTTTTTGTTAATTGTTCAGCTATATGCCAGATATGTCAACATATTTCACTTCACATTTCACAAGCACTGCTGTCTGTACCTGAGGAAAAAGACAAAGTTCCATCTGTGAACACACCTCACTCTCGCAAGGCATAAAAAGGTACAGAGACATTTCGGTACAGCAAGATGTGCAAAAAGAAATTCATATCCTTGCAGATGGTTGCCTGTAAACCTCCCCCACTCAGTGTCTCCTCTTAGTTTCTAGATCACCACAACCAGCAGTTTCTCAGAACATTATGAAGACACAGAAGTCTTTTGTCTCTTACGGGAAGCCTGGCACCATCCATGGAAGCGCGACAGAAGTGCTTAGTAACTAAGTTACAAGCATTGATTGTCCTGCCCATCTTTTTATAAGTAAAGAAATAGCTTTATTTACCTACTTCAGCTCCTTTGGATAGATGGGCGATCTGAAACAATAAACGGTGGCACCATATCCAGTCACCAAAGACTAGCTTGTGCCCTTGGGTATGTGCCCGAATACACAACCTGCGGCACTGCATATTGGATATTGGTATATAGACATCCTTGGCCAATCCTCCGTAACTGATGCGCCAAGGGGAGCACAAGAAGCCATCATCATCAGCCTATTGTTTTTTGGTCCACTGCAGGACGAATAGGGTTGACAAAAAGTGTCAACCCTATACGGAATTATAGGAGGTGCTTAACAGTTAAAGAAAGCACAAGCTCTCTACAACTGAACGTGAAAAGCTCAGTGAGGAATTCGGACTAGCACTACCACTTCCCACTACAGTATGTCTGCTCTAATGTGGTACACAATATACCACAAGTCCATCAAGGTTTACACAGCTACCACATTTGTAGAGAGCTGCTCTTGTGAGGTCCATGGTCTTGAACCTTTACTAGGGAAAATTGCATGACTCAGCAGTGCTCAATATAAATGCTGCGGATGTATGGCAAAAATTGCATTAACTTATTACAAGACGTGAGATGCACACAAAAGGCCACCCGTAAGATAACCATAGAAAACACACAGTTACCGTAATTTCATGAGCCCCACAGTAGCAAGGACATTGGGAGGCTTCTTAAATTGCTTCCACTTGAGGGGAAGTCCCTACCATTATGCTCTGAGCACGATCTTGTAGCCATGTGAAACAGGCATTTTCGATTCTCCATGAAGTAAGCATTGAACTTTCCCAGAGCTGAACCAAAGCACGAAACAGACGCCAACCAGAACAAACTAGAGTGCTTGAACACAGCATGCATTTAATGACCCTTGATCCTTGATTTGATCTGTACTCAAGCATGCTCGCACACGTCTGTGTCACAGTGATCAATATGCAGAAAGCACGCCTCACTTTACAAACATAAGTGCAACTGTTGATTGCTTTTTCCCGGAGGGTCATAGCTGTGTGGCAACAAAAATGTGTAATTAAAGCTACAACCATTTCACCTTCTTCGATAATTTTTTATGCTGATCCTGTTTATGTAGCTAGCTACAACATCAACATGTTTAAAGCCCGTCGACGCTTCTGAGTCATGGCAACTGGAGCCATTGGAGATTTATCACCAAAAAAATGTAAGCATGCACACAGAGGCGGCACAACATGGCAACTAGCAACAGCGCAGTAAAAGTACAGCACGTGCATTTTGAATGAAGGAAACAGGTGCAACAGGCAATAATTGTGTAGTAACAAAATGTATTTAGTCACACAGTTCAAAGCATGTCCCCAATGGGAGCAATAGCTACGTTTAAAAAAATGAAAAAACTACTTTCTTCCAAATCAACAGATTTTGTAGTGGAACTGAAAGCAAAAATACTCCTTTAGTATTGCAGAATGTATTCATTTACAGGCTAGTTGGTGCTAATTCATAATAAAGCTTAGGGCAAACATAACACAAGGTGACAGGACAAGATCCCTTGTCCCAACTCCTTTTGTACCGTTTGCAGTAAGCCTTATTGTGAAGGCAGTTTTGTCGCACTAGCCTGCAACATTTCGCCGCCAGACTAATTCCATGCGATGGATGCCTGCATACTTGTGGCTCGCAGCACCTCGACATAAATTTGCCAAGCATGCTTCGCAAGGCGCCTCAACTTTTAGCCAATATTGCCTATTGAACAGCCCTTACCTTCGTTTAAAGCTGCTTTCTTTTTTTTTTCACTTCCATGCACCCAGAACCTGAATGCACTAAGAAAGCACAAGGGACATGCAAAGTGGCACCTGGAAGTGCAAATGCCAGCAGGCTATGTTGAACATGTCCAGAGGTGGAGGGCAAAGTGCTCTCTCGGCTACGTGCTCAGCCTAAGCAAAGATGCAACATGCAGGGTGTATCACCGGTTCATTTGCTCCTCAATTAGTTATAAAAGGACTTCATTGCAAAAAAAACAATATAAAGCATAACAAGAAAGAGTCTGCCCGGTTGCTCGATGACATTCCCACACAACGATAGTCATACCAGCAGTCATACAGCATATCACAGATACTGTTCCTTCAACGTTTGCGATTGCCGCCACCGCCTCCTCCCCGCCGAAAACCACCACCTTGGCCACGGCGTTCCTTCCAAGCATCATACCGGTGAGCCATATTGTAGAGCTCAGTTGGCACATCTTGGCTGGCTTCCTCCAAGATACGGATAAGTTCGTGAGCATGCCTCCAGTTTTCACGAGTTATGAGCGTGATGGCTGTGCCTGTACGCCCAGCTCGACCCGTGCGACCCACGCGATGGACATACTCTTCCACGTTGAGAGGGAAGTCATAGTTGAATATGTGTGTCACATCTTTTATGTCCAACCCTCGTGCGGCAACGTCGGTAGCAATCAAGATGCGCACTTTGCCATCCCGTAGATCTTCGAGAGCTCGCTCACGGTCGCACTGCTCTCTGGATCCGTGGATGGAATCGCAGTTGATGCCAGCCAGGACAAAGTCACTTGTCAGGTGGTCCACCATGGCCTTCCTGTCGACAAAGACGATCACTTTGTCTTCCGGCTGCATGGATTTGAAGAAAGTCATAAGTTGCTCCTTCTTTTTCTCTTCCTCGCAGAGGATGATTGTCTGGCTCACTGTGTGCACTGCAGCGAGGTCCAAGGAGCCGACAAACACCTGGAATGGGTTTGTCATGTACCGCTGAGAAAGGCGACGCACACCCTCTGGCCAGGTGGCACTTGTCATGACCGTCTGCCGGTCAGGCCTTATGTCCAGCATCACCTTCCGGATCTGGATCTCAAAGCCCATGTCCAGCATGCGGTCCGCCTCGTCCAGGACCAAGAAAGTGACAAAGTTAAGGTCGATGATCTTGTTCATGACGAGGTCGTTGAGGCGGCCGGGCGTGGCGATGACGATCTCCACGCCAAGGTTGACGGTCTGTATCTGCTCTCGCCGACTGCCACCGCCGTAGACGCAAACGCATTTTATCCCTCGGTAGTGGTATTTCTTTGCTTCCCGCTCAATCTGCTGGGCAAGCTCGTGCGTCGGAGCGAGAATCAGACACGAAGGACCTTTCCTCTCCTCCCTCGGAACAGGCTGCCTGTCGATGTGAATCAAGGCTGGTAGCAGGAATGCCAGAGTCTTCCCTGTACCTGTCTGTGCGATTCCAATGAGGTCTTGACCTTGAAGCAGGATTGGCCAGGCCTGGCTCTGTATTGGAGACGGCTTTGCGAACTTGTTTTTCTTGATTTCGTCCAAGATTTCCGGATAGCTTGAAAACGCCTGCTCGAACGTTGCCACGGGGTTAGTTGCTACGTCTAGTGGCGGCTGTTGTTCTGGGCCCAAGTACTTGACAACTATATTGTTGTTGGCTGCCCGGAAGGCCGCCGCCTCCTCTGCAGACACTGACGCAACTTGATGATGTTCAACGTAAAGATTTTTAATTATCGGTGCGAGAGAAGCCCAGCGCTTCTTCGCCGCTTCGTCGCTCTTGGCAAGCAGCTTGTCCCAGTCGAGCAATGGCGGCGGTTCTTCGATTTTGCTGGAGCATGCTGGTTCTTCCGGCGGATGGATGATCGCGTCGATTAGCTCACGGGCCTTCCGACGCGCCTCTTCAGAACCCCGTAGCTCGATCTTGGTCTCGACGCGTATGCGTGCTCCTGAGGAATCTTGAATATCTTGGATCCTATCACACCCTCTGCCAATGATACTGGCAACATCTTTGGCAGGCACCGAGATAACTTCAACGGCTTGGAGCCGGCCACGGCCACGGCCACGGCCCCGACCGGACGTAGCGCCCACGCTGCTCGTATTCTTCGAAGCGGCGTCCATACCAGGGGTTAATTACAGCGTTCTCCGGACGAACAACGATCGCGATGCTACGCTCCTCAGGTGTACAGGTGTAGAACGATAGGCGTGCAAGATTCAACAAGGAAAACAATCCGGACGCTTCCGCCGAAGTAGAAAGAGCACAAATGAATGTGGAATAATACAACGTCAGCCGACAAAAGGCCACGAAGGAAAAAAAGTGGTATTCATCCGCCCGTCTAATCACACTCGTTAGCACCTCTGACGTAACATGTACGTAATCACGCAGCGAACGGACTACTTCAACACAACATAACCTATATAGTAGATAACCGAGAGGCGTCTTTCATATCAATTCCCAAAATCTTGTCACTTGCAGATGTGCGCGTCGCCACCAACACTTCATTACCAATTATATATAAACATTTATACGAAATAAATGAGTTTAGTTCCTTAACATAGGCGGCGCTACAACATTTTATTTGCATTTTTTGGCTCACAAATGTGGCAGTTTGTTTTGCAACGAGTACGATAGGTGAACTTGCCGTTTCGCAGCTCGCATGCTCGTCTGCGACGCAGCGCATGTCGTGAAGTGAAAAAAAAAAAAAAAAAAAAAAAAAAAAAAAAGAAGAAAAGAAACATAATTTGACCTGAGGTTTCTTTCCGATTTTCTTACGGCTACCATAACCTCCTTCTCGAGACCGAGTATTGCCGCGGGAGTCGTTCTCGTGACTGCAGCAAGGTCGATTCACACCTTGACTGGAGTGCCAGCTACCGAGCAACCATTTCTCACGATTCGACCAGTCGTGAGCCTTTGCGCGTAGTAGTAGTAGAAAACATTTATTGTAAAAAATATAGGACGAGCGGTGTTCAGGTTGGTCGGGGCCCGTCCGCTGGCGTGTGCTCTGCGGCTGGCCTGGAGTGTGGCAGCTCTCTGGGCCGCCGCCTCCGAGCTGGAGAGCAGGGCCTCCCATCCCTCTCGCGTTGTGGTTGCGTTTCCTCTTCGCAGCACCTACGGATGACAGTTTCCTGTAAGTATTTGTGTGCGAAATTATTGTTAAAACAAATATGTCGTCGAAATGTGGCATGACCTCCCAAGCACGGAATGGATGCGCTTGCTTGCATGCTTTGTAACCTTGGAGAAACTTTCGCCTCACGTGTGCCCTTCGGCGTTTTCCTCTCACCTTGTGACCGTGCATGAACTTGCACTTGAATGTACCCCAGTTAACAGCTTTTATAGTGTTCGATCTTCACATGCATGCCACAGCCAAGTAGTAGTGTTGCCACAGAACTTTGCAATTGGCGCGCAGATGCAATTGTTTTGTTTGCTTTCTCGTTGTGTCGTTTGAGGACGCCTGTTCCAGAATAAGTGCATCCTTCTGTTCTGTTCGCAATTCGAATGGCCGTTGTTAAAGGTAACTGTGCGCGCAGACGTGAAGTGGACTCGTGCAAGCGGCCGTAGCGTTCTAAATACATCTATAATATAAACCATAGTTGTGCCAGGCTGTACCGGCGTTCATGTGGCGTCGGCTGCCCGGGAAACTTGAAACCTTGATTTTCCTGAGCTTGATCGATCAATATGTTGCGATTTCGCCAAGTGTTTTACGGGCTGTATTGCAACGTTCTTACTTTTTAAACTGTTTTGCGCCTAAAAAAATATTCTGCAGTGTTACGTGCGCATGGGGCCGAAACCACGGTCTGATTATGAGAATGCCGTAGTGGGGGAGGGTTAATTTTGACCGCCTTGGTTATTTTTCTTAACGTGCACCTAAATCTAAGTACACGAGTGCGTTTGTATTTAGCCGCCAATAAAATGCGGCCGCCAAGGCCACGATTGAAGCCGCGACCTCGGAACTCTGTGGCGCAAAGCCATATATAGCTGCTGGACTACGGCAGCGGGTATGTTCGCCATGGCCAATTTGAAACATCAGATGGAAAAACAAGCGCAGAATGTGTAGTAACGGTGGATCTATTAATTTAGCTGCAATAACGCGACTAGTTGAGCTAGTTGGTGCTATAAGACAGGTGAAGACAGATATATATTAAAGTACAGTGGAAATGTATTGTTTGCTATGCTATGCCTGAAGTCCACAAGTGTATGCTACAGGATGCATGCTAACATATAATAGTACTAAACCATAATAAATGTATGATATGAGAGAACTGTAGACCTGGAATACTTGAATACAAATCTTGAGAACATTATACACCAACACCGACATGAGGCCTTTACAGTATATGAAAGACATTCAACAGGGACACCAGCAGTAACACCTCTATTGTGAATTGCAAATAGTGTATAGTGTAGACATGAATATGCTAGTACTATCTGAAGGGACTGCATAACGTCTACCTGTATAGTTCTAGTTCCACAGTAGAAGTAGCAACACACCATTCAAGGAGCTTGTCAGGTGAGAAGGGACAATCATGTTGCTGCTATTTGAAGCGTTCAAAGCAGTTGTGGGTCAGCTAATCGAAAGGGCCTTCAAGCCTGCTTGTTGCAGTTATTGGCTATTGAGTCACACTTACAGTGGCTTACAACTAATTATTGAGAACTTTGGTGGCAAAGTTGATTAACGGATTTGAATGGTGACATGCAGGAAAACAAAGTGTAAGGAAGAAATCGCCAGCGCTACTGTAGTGGGGCTCGTGCTCGACGCTGTTGCTCGTGCACCTGGCGAAACCTACGCTGTTGTGTCTTCCTCTCGGCGTCCTTCGTGCCGTCCACAGCCGTGCTAGACTTCCTTGTCATAATTGGTGGAGGTTTGCTGGGTCTCCTGTAATCCTGGAATTGCGCAGCCGGATCCTCCCTGCCATCATGACCTCCGCAAGCGCCACGAGCGTACCACCACCTGCCCAGTCCTCCGTATGCCCCGGCACACTCCGTCAGCGGGACCCTCCCATCTTTAGCGGTGCTGATGACCACGACGTTGATGACTGGCTATCATCATACGAATGTGTCAGTCTTAACAACAAATGGGATGACACCACCAAATTGACCACCGTCCCTTTTTACCTTACCGGAATTGCCCACTTGTGGTTTCACAACCACGAAAGCGAAGTCCCAAGCTGGACTGTGTTCAAGACAAAGTTCAGCGAGGTCTTCGGCCGCCCTGCTGTTCAAAAGCTTCGTGCCGAACAGCGTCTGCAGTCGTGCTCTCAGCAGCCTGGTGAGACCTTTACGAGCTACATCGAAGATGTCATCGCTCTCTGCAAACGCGTCGATGCATCCATGACTGAGGGCAATAAAATCAAGCATATCCTGAAGGGCATCGACGAGGATGCGTTTCAGATGCTGATTTCAAAGAGCCCCTCGACTGTTGGCCAAGTTATTGAACTCTGCCAAAGCTATGACGAGCTCCGCCGTCAACGCCTCCTCACGCGCCGTCCTGTTCCCCATCAGGAATCGTTGTCCGGCTTGACCTCTCCTCTTCACGATTCCAACCTCCTCTCGCAGATCAAGGCTTTCGTCCGGGAAGAAGTTGCTCGCCAGCTCTCCCTTATCTCCAACCCGCCGGAGTCCAGTTCGTCCCTTAGTCCGACCCTACGACACGTCATAGAAGAACAAGTGTCCGAGGTCCTTCCTCTGGAGCGGGCGCCTCAACTCACAGCCCCACTGACTTACGCCGACGCCGTCGCACGACCACGCCCACCGACGTTCCGGGCTCTGCCTCCCATGCCTAGCCCTGTTTTTACTTCCCAGCCACCACGACCTCCAGTCCATCGAGCAGTTAATCACTGGTGCACAGTGGACAATCGGCCCATCTGCTATTCGTGTGGTATTCCCGGACACGTTGCACGCCTGTGCCGCCGCCGTCCACTTCATCCACGTGACGACCCACGCACAGCAGCATAGGACCATCCGCTGTCTTACGCCCCAGACCGCGATTTACCTCTTCCCCGCCCTAGCCTTCGCCCAGTTTCTGACCGCCGTTCTCCTTCTCCTCGTCGTCGCTCGCTCTCCCCGATGCGTCGACGTCCCTCTACCGCTGACACGGAAAACTAAGTGGCGCAGTTCCCGAGGCAAGAACTGCGTCATCGTCGCAACGCTCAAGCCCTCTTCTTTCGCCGCCCAACGTTGATGTCGCTGTTGAAGGTGTCTCTGTGCTTGCCCTCATTGACACAGGTGCCGCCATATCCGTCATTGCCGAAAAACTATGCCGCTCAATACGAAAAGTTACGACGCCTTTCTGCGGTCCATTACTCCGCACGGCCACAGCACAGCACGTCCAGCCGGTGGCTGCGTGCACCGCCAGACTTGAAATTCAAGGAGTGCTCTACATCGTCGAGTTCGTCGTTCTTCCCCACTGTTCCCACGATATTATTTTAGGTTGGGATTTTCTCTCTCGTCACCAAGCTGTTATTGATTGCTCCCGTGCAGAAGTCGCCTTCTCTTCGCTTGGCAATGCCATATCTGACGACGTTTCGCTTTCCTGTACCAAGTTATCCCTTACTGACGACATCCAGATACCTCCGCACGCATCCGTTCTGGCGCCTGTATCCTGTTCCATTGCCTCCGACTCTACCGTACTCTTCACACCTTCCATTGCTTTCGTTCGTCGCCACATCTCACCACTCCCAACCGCGCTGCTTGGCCTTCAAGCAGGTGCGACTCACCTTCCTGTCTACAACCACTTCCCATTCCCGATTATGTTGCTTCGCGGTGAATCTCTCGGCACTGTGGATGGAGCCTTACGACACCATTACCGCGTTGGAACTTACTAATGGATCGTCCGAGGTCAACACCCTCTCCGGTTGTCCCGTACCTGCCACATCGCCTGAAGACGTTTTCAGTCACGTCATCGACAATGCCTTAAACCCCAAGCAGCGCCATGACCTCCTCCGTCTCCTCGACAAATTTCGCCCTGCTTTTGACAGCCATAGCACTTCTCTGGGTCGGACGACGACTGTATGCCACCGGATTGACACCGGTGCTCACTCACCGCTACGGCAGCGACCATACCGCGTATCTTCGACAGAACGACGCGTCATTGATCAGCAAGTAGGTGAAATGCTCAAGCGTGGCGTCATTGAACCATCCGACAGTCCATGGGCATCACCAGTTGTTTTAGTTAAAAAGAAGGATGGCTCGATCCGCTTTTGCGTGGACTACCGCCGCCTAAACAAAATAACCCGAAAGGATGTTTATCCATTGCCACAGATTGATGACGCCTTAGACTGCTTACAAGGTGCAGAGTTCTTTTCCTCCCTCGATCTACGCTCTGGTTATTGGCAGGTGCCTATGGCTGCAGACGATAAGCCTAAAACAGCTTTCATCACACCAGATGGCTTATACGAATTTCGTGTGATGCCATTCGGCCTTTGCAACGCGCCCGCGACTTTTGAGCGGATGATGGATACTATTCTTCGAGGCCTCAAATGGAACACGTGCTTGTGTTATTTGGACGATGTAGTAGTGTTTGCACCAGATTTTCCTACTCACCTTGATCACTTGGAGCAGGTTTTACGCTGTCTCAGTGACGCTGGCCTCCAACTCAACCTGAAAAAATGTCACTTTGGGGCACGGAAGCTGACAATTCTCGGACATGTCGTGTTGAAGGACGGCGTTCTCCCCGATGCCGCAAAGCTCCATGCTGTTAAAGAATTCCCAAGGCCAACGTCTCTAAAAGACGTCTCTAAAAGACTCGAGTTTCATTGGCCTCTGCTCGTACTTCCGCCGCTTCATTCGAAATTTCGCTTCGATTATGGCACCGCTGACAGAGCTACTTAAGGGAGATACCAATCTTTCCGCGTGGTCCCCGGCTTGCGACGAGGCCTTCGCGACGCTACGTCGCCTGCTTACAACACCACCGATACTGCGCCATTTTGATCCAACTGCTCCCACGGAAATCCATACGGATGCTAGCGGCGTTGGTCTTGGCGCTGTGCTGGCCCAGCGAAAGCCCGGCTACCAAGAATATGTTGTTGCTTACGCGAGCCGCACTCTTCCGAAAGCCGAAGCAAATTATTCAGTCACAGAGAAAGAATGTCTAGCGATCATCTGGGCCATTACAAAATTTCGTCCATACCTGTACGGCCGGTCCTTCGATGTTGTCACCGATCACCACGCACTTTGCTGGTTGTCCTCCCTCAAGGATCCCTGCGGCCGCCTAGCCTGGTGGGCGCTGAGGCTCCAAGAGTACGACATCCGGGTTGTCTACCGCTCAGGCAAGAAGCACGCCGATGCCGATGCTCTTTCGCGCTCGCCTGTCCACACCGACATTGTCAGTGTCTCCGTCCTAGACGACCCACTTCCCCCATTCGCTTCTGTCGACATGGCTTTGGAGCAGCGCAAGGACTCCTGGATTTCATCTTTGATAGATTACATCTCTGATTCACCTGAACGCCCACCATCCCGAGCACTACGCCGGCAAGCTTCGCACTTCGCCATCCGCGACGGCATCGTCTATCGCCGTAACTACAGTTCCGACGGCCGTAAATGGCTGCTTGTAATACCCCGGCAGCTCCGCACCGATGTATGCGCCGCTTTCCACGCCGACCCTCAGTGTGCACACGCTGGTCTCTTCAAGACCTACACCAGACTACGTCATAGGTTTTATTGGCGCGGTATGTACACATTTGTGCAAAAGTACATTCGCTCTTGCACAGAATGTCAACGCCGCAAGCCTGAACCTTGCCGCTCTTCTGGACCAATGCAACCTTTGCCGTGCCCGTCACGACCCTTTGACCGGGGGCCTCTTCCATACACAGCTGCTGGCAATCGCTGGGTCATTGTAGCTATAGACCACCTCACGAGGTATGCCGAAACGGCCTCTCTACCAGCCGCGACGGCTCGTGACGTTGCCTCCTTCCTGCTTCAACGCTTCGTTCTACGTCACGGCGCTCCCCGCGAACTACTGAGCGACTGTGGCCGCGTCTTTCTCGCCGAAGTCCTTCAAGAACTTCTCACTGAGTGCCGCATTATTCATCGCTGTACCACCGCATATCACCCGCAAACAAATGGATTGACAGAACGCTTTAACCGAACTCTTGGCGACATGCTTTCGATGTATGTCGCCTCCAACCACACCAACTGGGACATCATCCTTCCCTATGTCACGTACGGCTACAATACGGCACCCCAGGCAATGATGGGCTTTTCTCCCTTCTTTCTTCTGTATGGCCGAGAACCGTCATTTCCCATTGACACTATTCTTCCTTACCGTCCCGACTTATCAGAGGGTACACCGGTTTCAGAAGCCGCCCGGTATGCAGAAGAATGTCGGCAACTAGCTCGCTCCCTTACAATGCAAGAACAAGCGCTACAGAAATTTCGTCATGACGACGGGAGCCCCCACACCCAGTTTTCGCCTGACGCTCTCGTTTGGTTGTGGGTGCCTCCTACTTCGACATCAGGTGTCTCCTCCAAGTTTGTATCCCGATACCATGGACCCTACCGGGTTCTGCAGCAAACTTCTCCGGTGAACTACGTCATCGAACCTCTGACGCCCCCTAAGGACCTGCGTCGCCGAGGCCGCGAAACTGTCCACGTCGATCGGCTCAAGCCGTATCACGAGCCCTTCGTCCTCACGACGCCTTAGGCCTCCTGTGCGGCTCCGTCTTCAGCGAGGGGGGAAGATGTAAGGAAGAAGAAGTGCATCGTGTAGAGCTCCGCAGCCGAATCGCCAGCGCTACTGTTGTGGGGCTCGTGCTCGACGCTGTTGCTGGTGCACCTGGCGAAACCTACGCTGTTGTGTCTTCCTGTCGGCGTCCTTCGTGCCGTCCACAGCCGTGCTAGACTTCCTTGTCATAAAAGTAATATAAACTTGGGAATTTGTTACGATAGTCAGCCAACGAAAGCCAAAGTTCCAATTTGTGCAGTTCATTATGAGCTGTGTTAGAGGAAACCATTTGGAATGTATGCGGGCTGAAGATGCTGTCTCCTGGAACCAGCAAGTCGGCCCTTGACTGAGGATATTTCTCTTTGTCAGTGAAACATCAACTTACAGAATCCCCGTCTTTCCCACCAGTATCGTCTCAAATTCTGTGTTCCTTCATGCTGACCAAAGACGACTAAATGCCCTCTGAGAAAGCAAGCACTGTCTTAAGGGCTTATTAAAATATTACTTAGCCTCTATTTGATGTGGGTACAACTGACATAATAGGTATAACAGATAGTGTCAAGTTCACGGTCACATGTATCAGCTGCACAGTAAAGCTTGAACTTGTTGATAAAGGTGGCATGAGTGTGAAGGGGCAGCAGATGCGCAGTGATTGATCCTGGGGCACTGAAAATCAAACTTGGGCTTCTAGGTTTGTTTGCCACCTCACTTCAAACAGCAGCGAGTAGGAGAAGCATTTCATATGTTTGGACACATGAAGTCCTTCAAGACAAGCGTGGATGAGTCCATGAACAAAAAAATAGGTGACAACAAACTACAAGGTTTTGCTAGGGCTTAAGAATGGTGTTATTGTGCACTTCGTACAGCACATGGTGTATTTGGCCACCATTGTTGTGCCCAAGTTACGAGCGTGTTGGATATGATCGCATTCAGTGCAGCACACGGACGGGCTCACACAACCATCATTTCAGATACTAATCACTAGTCCGCATGCCTGCCTTTGTAGATAGGCATCGTTTTGGGTGGCTGTGTTGATAAGAGATGCACTGGAACCATCTCGTGGTTGTTGCAGGGATAGTTGACATTCCAGGAGAAACCCTTGGTGACGTCAAATGAGAGAAGCGTCCCCTGGGGCCTGCTGCAGACACGAGGGGCTGTATTTTTGAACAACCATTTCATTTTCTATGCTTTTTACCCTTCACCATTGGCTCGGACGCTGCGGTGCCATCGTTATCGCTCGATGCATGATAGAAGATAAGAACGGAAAATGAAATCTAATATTTCAGAATACGGTAGTCTCCCTTTAGCAAAGCTTAACGTGGGAGACGTCTAGTTAACTCTTTTCCAAGCAGGCGTCCCTGCAACCCCTGATAATACGCCCCCTAATGACTGACGGGTCAAGTTAGTGGAGAGCAGACAATAAGGTGGCTAAAGAACTGTAAACAAGAAGTGAAGCTCTGAGTGACCTTTGTCTACGTAGACAAGTCAGCACAGTCATTTAGATTTTGCCAGACCCTCCCGAGAGTGTTCTTTCCAGTGGGGATAAGTACAGCCATTATTTGTGCCTTGTATCAAGACTAGATGGAAGTAATGATAGGCGGGTATGGATCTTTAACTTACCGGTATACAGGAGTCAAAATTGTGGATGTGAATGAAAAACGTCTCTTTCAATCAAAGTATTAGTGTTGACCTTTCACTTTGACAATTTACAACGTTCCTGACTCAGTTTACTTCCAATAGCATGGTGCAACTGAAGGAAATAAATGTTTCTCTACCTTTACCATTCGTGTTTCTTATTCTTCATGTAGAAGCAAAAATGATATTATTCATTAAACTAAATATTTCAAGCTAACATTTCTTCTTTGTTTTCTTTTTTTAATGTTCTAATTCAATTGGAAGATATAAATTAGAGGATCTCAACGTCCCTGTCATTAAAGGGACTCTAAAGGACAAAATTAATTTGAGCTGTATTAGTAAGTACGAGTCTACAATACCAAAAAACCCACACAAATCGGTGGAAGAGGCTTGATAAGCTAGAAAAGAACAAAAAACGAAAGACTCGTGCTGACGCCACCTTAATGTTCTCGCATCAGCTTGCGGTGATGTCATGAATTTTGACAGAATCCGCATGGGCTTAGTTAAATTTTTATCTTTAAAGAGGGGCTACACTGCGTTGTCAAAAGAGCCTGAAGTTAGCAAGTTGCAGTGATGGAAGTGCTGCTCCAAGCTGTCAGTTTTGTTTGTAACTGCTCTGAAACGGCGCTGGGAAATGCGATATCGTACTGATTACCAACTGCTGCTGTGGCAACTGTGATATGTGGCTGATTGCTTTTGCATCGTGATGCTCAGCTTTATCAGCTTTGATCTCATTTCTGCCACAAGAACTGGCATTTTAAATTTATAGCTCATTTAACGGTATGCTTAAACTTGACATGCAGACTATTTTGTTGAAAGTGAATGAGATTACTTCGATCTCATATCGATTATCACCTGCTGCTTTGGCAATGGTTACATGTGATGGTGGTTACTTTCATAATGTGATGCTCAGCTTTACCGGCTTGATCTCATTTCTGCCACAAGTATTAGTGTTTTAAATATATAGCTCATTTTAATGTGTGTTCGATAACTATCCATATTTTAAATTGTTCGTTTCTTGCAATTTGCATTACTATTGTATGTGCAATGTGTTTCATAATAAATATTAGTATTTATGAGCCACTTCGGTGATGGTTTTAACTCCAGGAGTCATATGGCATATTTTGTCATCTGCTTTGAAAACGCCAATAGCTGCTCCAAACTACCATTTTTTTCTGCTCCGAAAACACTTATGGCTGCTCCAAAGGGGATTTTTTTCTGTTCCGAAATCTGCTCCAAAAAGTAAAATGTTGCTTCCAGTGATGCAAGTGTCAAAAAATTTTACTCGGCCCCAATGACGGAAATAAGAAAAAAAATACTTTGATACCGGTTATGTCAAACTGACATACCGGCACAGGGGTTAATTACAGCACAAAATTAGAAAAAGGACACTTTGACCTTCATTTTCCCTTCTAACTATGAGCATAGTATGCGCCGTGAAATTAACAGAAATAAAGTTCTGAAAGAATACTTTTGTCAATTTAAACTGATTTAGAGTTTCTCTTTAGTGTATTTTTAACGTAAATAGAAAGTGAGATGTTATGGTTGATATATTGTTACCATAGTGCCCACAGAAGCAGACACCATCAGCTGTAAACCAAGCAATTCAGGAGCTTGGTATGTGCTTGTTTCAGGTGGCGATGGAAGGACAGTGCTTCGAAGTGATGAAATACATTCGGCCATAAGCATAGGGCATTAAGGAACATGCCACATGTTTTATCCATAAATGAGGGCCCAGACCTACTCTCACCCAAATGGTACAGAAACCAAACTTTGAAGGAGTCGACTATAATGTCCCAAAACACTTATCAGATTAGGAGCTCTCTGCCTGAGTGTGAAACTTGTCGAGCTGCTCTGCAAAATAAATGGCAAATATAACTGTGACCACTACGGTCGTGTTTGTATGTGTGAAATAAATTAGGGAGACCCTTTGTGCTACACGGCACTTTCCCTGTGTGTCTGAAATTAGTTTCTAATCGTAAACTTTGTGGCAACTGATGCTCAATCAGGTGGTGGGCAGAGAAGCAGCGGAAACATCGCAGCCAAGAGCAAAGGTTGATGTGGAAGACAGTACTGGCCACGGACCAGTTCTCCAGGGCGTACACCCAGGTTCCCCCCACGTTGATGCCCAACGGGAGGCCCCATCTAGCTTCAGAACCAATCCACGAGGCCTCCGGTGCATAGCTGTTGGAACATCTGCTAAGGACGTGGCCGCGGACACTCAAGCATGGTGTGTTGCGGATCGCCAACAGCAACAGCTGCTGCATTCACGGTATTCAGGCGTCTCTTCTGCAGGCCAATGGCAGCTACCATCTGGAGAATCCAGAGACTATGGATCTGTGTGTTGGTGCCACCATGATCATTAGCAATTGATTGTGAACATCATTGTGATCATTAATATTTGACTTGATTGTGATCATTAACATTTGATTGTGAAGTCGGCATGCCTATCAAGAAGTGCGTCCTGAGAGCAGTGGCGCACCGACGGGGGTGGGGGGGGGGGGTTTCGGGGGTTGTAACCCCCCCTGAGGCTGACTTAACCCCCCTCTTTTGTTTAACCCCTTTTCTTTCCTTGCGCATTTGAGTACTGCAACTAAGATGTAAGACGCGCAATCGTCTGCACACTCACAAAAAGCGCATTTTTTGACAATTTCTCGTGAAGAAATTGAAATTAGTGCTATTTAGATGGTATTGGCAAACTGTCAACCCCCCCGTGGCAGAGATCCTGGGTACGGTACTGCCTGAGAGTCTACCTGGTTGAGGCCCTCGGCAGACCTATAAGACCTTCAGGCACGCATGGACTGCTCGTCGCATAGCTGCACCGTATGACAGAGTGCGCCAGAGAGTCCTCAAGCAAATTGACCTCATAGAATGGTTTGCGAGCAGAGCTTTAGAAGCAGGTGAAGGAGGTTACAAACAAAATAAAATAACATTTATTGAGGTGCCGAAACAATTTTCTAACTAATCGTAGAATGGCCTCGCTATTAAATAACTTCATCTCGTGAATCTCCCCAAAAATTTTCGAATCCTTCAAGCATAAGCGCAATGATACGTGGCTTTCTTGCTTTTCGTCTCCTCTAGCGTGCTGGAAAGCTGCACAGGCAAGAAGCCAAGGGGCAAAGCCCCTCCCAAAATTTGATTGTCTCGGAGGCAAAAGGGGTCATCGTAGCACCTCATGTTTGCTGCAGTAGACTACACAGCACGCCTGCGGCTATCTCGGAGGCCACGTGCAGCAGATGCAGCTTCGCACAACTGTCTTGCATCGTTTGGCAGTGCAAAGATGAAATTATTTTTCTGTTTTTTTGAGATTGTAGTTATATATATATGTTTCATTTATTTAACTCAAAATTAGCAGTTATGTGTTACTGAGAATGTTCTTGCAATCGCAAAGTCAACCAATAGCTGTTGGTGGGTCCTGCTGCTTGCAGTGACGTTGCATGATGACGTTACGGAAGCAATAGTGAGCAATTTTTTGCTCTTTTCGACACAAGATTGTAAATTCTCTGCTGCATGCAGCGCAATAATATTGCTGACATGTGCACAAGAACCTCTAGTACAGATCGACAGAGTTTTCTTACTAGTATATTCAAGAATGGTTTCTGGGCCACTTTAACATGTACTTCGCAGCCTACACGTACAAAGTTAAACCTACTTATGGAAAAACTTGCACCCTGACAAAACGCATTCACAGGTTTTCCCTGGACCAGCAGGCCTCGTGTGGCACACTCTTCCCACAGTGGTCCATAGCAGTCTCCCCCCCCCTAAACAGTTCCACTGCTTCCTTATAAAGCCTTGACCGCCGCGCTTTCTTTAGCACAGTGTGTAATGCCATGGGAGTGGTCCTTTACGAACACTGAAGTCATTGGATTACACATACCCATGGAAATAGCATCATCACGTGTTGACAGTCGAAAAATAATTGCTTCTGGCAGCAGCGATCCTGGTCAGTGACGATGTCAGCGATCTTGGCAACGAAGATCTATGTGTTTCAGATGTTTCCCTTAGGCCTGCGGCCCATTTTTAAAGGGTTCCTGAACCACCCCTCAGGCTTGGTTAAAAAACAGTTCGCAAATACCATACGCTGCTGTGAACTTCTCAGCCAAATTTGTGCAGTTGTGCACGGTGCGTGGAGCTCACAAGCGGAGCACAAAGTCACCTTATTCTCTAACACCCTCTTTTCAAACGAGGCCTTCTCACCCATTTCGAAGCTGCCGGCAGCTTGCATATGTTGTCAAGTGCAAGATTCCCATAGACGGCTGCTATTCAGTGGGGTCACTAAGGGCGAGCGGAACCCCGCCCTTTCATGTCAAGCAACGAAGCCCAATTTTATCCACGTGGCTTGCTTCAGCATTGAGTTTGTTCTGCAGCTGATGAGTAATTATTTTTAGTTTTTTTTTTAAATGGCCGAAGTAGCGAGAGCACCACACATCTCCCAATTCAGCACGACATCACATCGAAAACGCATGTTTACATGTTTGGTTTGTATTAACAAGCATAAATGCAGGATTGTGCAATTTTTTTTAAATTTCAGGAGCGAACACTTAAAAAATAAACAAAGCAAATAGTTGATGTCAGATAAATGGCAAGATTAACATTACGAAAATAAACGTGCACATGAAACTCAAGAAGTGCAAACTTTGAGCACGTGGAAAGACCTGTAGCGATATGTGTAGGCATGTGTATGCACATAGGCAGATGTGTTGTACATTGCATACGTAGCCGCATAGGTGTATACAAGAATAGATTATCTGCATTTTTAAGTGAAGCTGGAAGAAGCACCTCCAAAGGAGGAAACTTGAAGGGAGAAGAAATTTATTTTGTTTATTTTGTCACGGGATGTTCTTGCAAGTCCACAGGGCGTCTGACCGAAGTACAAGAAGACGGAGCAGTCTCAGCTGGACACCGATCGAGCGCGCACTCCTAGTTCGTCGACTTCCTCTTTTACACTTCACCGTGCCGGCACCGATAATCTCCAGTACAATCACACCCCGCACAGAAAGAAGCCATCCTGGCGACCTAGGGAAAAGACAGCATCGGCGGGTCGTAACACGGTTTAAGCCGTGCTACATGAACTATTTTGCGCCCTCGGCAACGGCGAGCAGAAGACGGCGCGAGCGGCTCGATGACATAGTTCACGGGTGATGCTTGATGATGCCTAAAACGCGCTTTTTTAATGCATCCGGCCTCTAGTGATGAGGTATCTATGGCTTTGCTTCTGCAAGAGGCACTGCTCAGTTACGACTTCTAGAAAAATCCGCAAGGTAGCTGACATATCTGCTCTTGTGTACAAGTAAGAAAAAACTATAATCAGACTTCAGTGATTCCTGCAGCTCTTCACAATGTCGACCTTGTTATCTACACTGTTGCCTGCTATGGTCTCTAAAATACAGGCACAGGCGAAACCACTCTCCGAGTATGCGTGGCTCGCAAAACCCAGGGAAATTTAACGAGTGTCAAAGCTGCATGATAATGCAGTATTTAGGGGACGTACTGAGTGTTGTAAAAATCGGGGCGCGAGGTGTGCACAATTATTCTTGCTTAAATGCTGGTTGCTCTCTGTTCATACTTTGCATAGAAGTACCATTTTGCATGTTAATACCATGCTTTCAGGCATTACTTACCGGTGTTGCCCACAATAAGTGCTAAGTGTGTGTCATCTGCTCAGAACATGTTTATTCCACTGCAGTGGAACAGTGGCACAATCTATCATAAGCCAGTCATGGCTACTGCGAAAACACGGTGCTAGCATAGCATTGCGGTGAAATGAACATCTTTTGAATGGCGCCACCTCAGTCAACACCCACTTCGGATTTAGTGTGGACTAAACTGGGGGGTAAGTAATGCTTGAAAACATGGTATTAACTAAACCCCTTGCAAAATGGTACCACCATGAGAAACTTGAGCGGAGATCAGCGAGCAGCTTAGCTAGAAAAAATATACACACCTGGTTCATCTATTTATACAACACTCAGTAGCACCCAAACTGCACATTGCCAAAGGGACACGAGTTCGTATCTAAGTGGCAGTAGAGGGGGTAGAGTTTTGTTTCACTGAACACCATGGTGAGGGAAAAGCTGACAATTGCCTGACAATGACCTGACAATGGCCACTGCCACCGACGTAATAGCAACAGCCAAGGAACTCTCAATGTTCTCTGAATGCTCTGTTGCTCACGGTAACACTGACATCTTGGCCACCGTGGAATTGGCTAAATCGAGCCAGCAGTTTTGCCGGAAGAATAATGTATACCTGGCGCTCCAACTTATGCAGCATTGAGTACTTATTGAACAGATTACCTAAACTGTGCAGTGTAGGAGGCTGTCACACCGAGATGTCATTACCAAGACCTAAGATCAACCCAGAGGAGGAAGGAATTTTTTAAAGCCTGTTGCTGATTTCAGCTATGTTAAAAAATAGAAATGACTAATATGATTCAGAGAAAGGCCTCAAAAACCTATCGCTCTAAAACAGAACTTGGAATGGAAAGCTTTGGCCCATACAGAGTCACCTGCTCTTGAATAATACACTTCATTAGTTTCCAAGTGTACATAGTAGCCCAAATTGAGGGCCTACAGACACATTTTATTAACAAATAGTATCTTCCCAATGAATCGTAGTGGCCAATTCTTTTTTCCCATGAGTAGTAGAAACATTGTGTGACAGAACAGAGAAGTTGTGTTTGCTTGTATGTCACAAATATGTTTTCCCCAACAGTGGACAAACGTACACATGTAAAGAAAACGAGAGAACAAAATGTGCATCAGTGATCCTCAAATCTCACCCACTGTACCGAGTCCACTTGACAGAAGAGAAGTGCTTCTTGCCTGCTAGAACTGCCAGCTTTCTATCAGCTTTTAGTGATATGATTATAACCACTGCAGCTTACAAGGGAACCACGAGGGGTAGCAAATGACTCTCCAAAGTTTTTTCACTGCAACACCTATATTAAAAAGCTGAACTAACATCCCCAGTAATTAAGTGCCCACATTGCATGGTCAACATGGCCACATTCTATAAGTTTTACATGACGCAAACAAACACAATAGATCACACTAATAAAGGAATGTTCTCAAGAGCTCCATTTGTGTAAATCTCAATGCAAACACCAGACTTCTGTTCAGTCACCAATAAACAGCCACTTGCATGGTTTCACAACTTTGTAGCAGAAGCATTAGAAGATTGTGAAAAAAATATGTAACCATACTTCCGTCACTCCTTCATACATTAAACTGAATCACTGCAAATGGCAGCTACGAGCTCCAATGTGCATTTAGAAAATCCCACATCTCAATCTCGTGAGATGGAAAAACAAAAACAAGACTTCTGTAAAACACTTGGAAAACTCCAGTGCCACTGGAATGACTGTTAAAGGCTCCTCCCCAATCCTAAAAAGCATGCAGGTCATATGTAGCAGCAGACACATGCTATCTGCAGCGCCATCCTTTTCCAAGCAGAACATGCAAGACGTGTCTAATAGACGGCCCTCCACAAGATAACTTTATCGAACATTGTTTAACTGCGCGAAAAAATGGACCACAGAGACAGCATGGGACAAGGACGGGTGCAGTTGAACAATGCTCGCGCAGTTAGACAATGTTCGCTAATACGTACCAACTCGCCCAACAACAAGTTCTTCTAAACTAACTTTATCGAGTTTGTTCTCACTTCTGGCGCATTCTTTTTATCAGTTGATTCACATTTCCTTAATAACCCTTGCACAAAGTATGAACAGTGCAAGGAAAATGCCTGTGAAGCAAAGAAAGTGTGTGCCCAGTACACGTGCATCACATCCAGTGCCAGCTTTTATTCAAATACTACGGTACGATGCACAAGATAAGCCCAACAGAAAAGCATCAACATTAACAGCATCCAATGCATGTGCCATCCATGCGCTAAATTGCAGAGTCACTGTATTTACTTGTACACGCGTTACTGCGCCAAGTAGTCCGGCAGAGTTAGACAGCCATGGAGGAAGGAAAAAATCGTGAGCCTTTCCACTCTGTGAAGGTGAATCACCAGCGAAGCTGTTTAGCACACGACACAGAATTTTGAACAAAGGTACAAACACATGCATTGTCTTGATCGGTGGTCATCGTGATGAAAGGTATACACACACATTTCATATCATTGTTATATTAATTCCATCATATTCTCGTGCAGTCCAGACTCCCAAGGAGCAACACGCCTACGAAGAGCGACGGCAGGAACAGAGACGAGGATGCAATCGGCGCTGGCGGCCAGCAAACACCACCAATGAAGATCGTGTACAAAACACCAAGCGCATGTGGGACGTTGCTCTCTGTAGGGGCATCGCTCCTCGGGAGTCTGGACTATACATGGCCTCTCCATTACGACGACAGAAGAGAGGTGAAATTCAAAATGTAGAACAGCAACTTGTCTTTCTGGCTTTTTATATACATTCGCGTGGACGACGGAATCGCTGCCCGGAGGAAACTAGACACGCGTGACCTTCCGACGGCACCGCCACCACAGGAGAGTGGAAGTAATAGAAACTAGATACGGAAGCGCTTGGAATGCCAACAAAGAGAGGGCGGTGCAAATGTAGACATGGCCAACATAGGTCGGCCTTTGCTAAGATCCCGTCATAGTTCTTTTTGGAACAAATGTAAGAAACATTTTTCTAAAAACCTCTGTTCTTAACCACATTCCTGGGACCTCTTTGGGTGCCTGGTGTGACAAAGGTAGTTCAAGGGCGCGTTACAGGTCCCTGAGCCCACCACCCAGAACCCAGAGTGGTATGTGCCATTGCGCTTGGACTCCTTCTCCACTATCGCCAGGATTGGCCCGCATTTTTGCACACGAAGAGCAAGAATGCACGGAACCATAGCCATGAACAGCTTCGCTGTAAAAAAGAACTAGGAGGGAGAATGACATCAGGTAGTTAGCCTCTGCAAGCCAACCTCCTCTGATGCCATACCTTGCCTTCTCTCCGGGCCCTATCTGCATATGTCGACTGTTGGGAAGTAGGCCCTCCAAAGTTGAGGGACCTTTCAAAACATTGTCTGGTTGCCGGAAGGGGCACGTGCACACCGAAGGCGGAGCGGGCAAGCGGATCCGCGGCCGCTTGGCCGCATCGCGCACGGACCGATTTCTTGCGCGCAGAAAAGTTGGCCGCTTTGGCCGCAGCCAATCGAAACCCAAGACGGCGGAAGCGCTGGTGAACCAATGTAAACATCCAACATATAGAACGCAAATAGTATCCACCATGTCTGAACCGGCTGTGTTCTCTGTGGAAATGCTGCTGGACACAATCAAGCGGTACCCGGTCCTGTACAACGAATGTAACCCAAGGTACAAGGAAGCTGACTATAAGAAAGAGCTATGGAAGAAGATTGTGCAGGATTTGGGTCTGACTGGTAAGTGCACACAGCACCTAGTTCATAGCGTTTTGTTGTCATGTCCGTGAAATTGCGAAATGCTCCGCCTCCCTGGCGGCGTGGGCAGCCAGACAACCCAACCCGGTCGGTCTGAACTATGTGGTCTGAACAGCCACGCGCGCTCGCCACCTTGAAAATCCACTTTCTGTGTGATGATGCCCTAGTCACAATTCACCCTCGCCATAAATGCTATGCTCTACTCTATCCTGTACTCTCCGCACACTTGGTAGCTAGAAACTGCTACTTACCCGTCACGTGGTAAGGGCCTACTCCCCATGAGCCTTTCCTTCATATATTTTTGTGACCATGGCTTTGAGATTGACATGTGATAAGGGCCTACTTCCCATGAGCCTTTCCTTTATATATATTTTTATGACCAGGCTTCGAGATTGTCACGTGATGTTCCATCTTAGCCTGTTTCCGTTCTCCTTGTTGATGGTGCTTTCTCTTTCTCTGAACAGATAAATCATCACAGCTTCTATGTGCGACTCTTTCGCATTTGCCCAAGGGCAAAGAGAAAAGAAGAATAAGTCATACTTTGCTTAATTTGCTGCTGTAAATAAGATGCTTATGTTTTCTCTTCCCCAACCTAAACTAATGGAAATGAGAATGCAGGAATTTTTTTCAGGACCGTTCTCGACAATAGAATCCGCAGCTTCAATTCATTATTTCATCAGTTCTATCCCACATAGGATATCCTCGCACGGAAAGGAAGGTGCACAAAATATGACCACAAGAAGTATGCGTCTTCCTTTCTATCCGCACGTGTGTGACCGTTTACTTGTTAACAGGCATGTGGTTGGCCTCCTGGCGATTCTTTTGTCCGTGTATACCATTAATCCACATGAACTTTCTCAGTTTTATGCTGTTCTAAAGACATCCTATTATGTGTGCTGTTATGCAATGCCTGCACCAACATGCTTATCGAACTAATGCTTAATAAAACGCATCTGGCCTATTTCCTAGCTCAAAACTGCTGTTCAGTGCAAAAATGTTTTTGTTCATTGTTCAGCTATATGCCAGATATGTCAACATATTTCACTTCACATTTCACAAGCACTGCTGTCTGTACCTGAGGAAAAAGACAAAGTTCCATCTGTGAACACACCTCACTCTCGCAAGGCATAAAAAGGTACAGAGACATTTCGGTACAGCAAGATGTGCAAAAAGAAATTCATATCCTTGCAGATGGTTGCCTGTAAACCTCCCCCACTCAGTGTCTCCTCTTAGTTTCTAGATCACCACAACCAGCAGTTTCTCAGAACATTATGAAGACACAGAAGTCTTTTGTCTCTTACGGGAAGCCTGGCACCATCCATGGAAGCGCGACAGAAGTGCTTAGTAACTAAGTTACAAGCATTGATTGTCCTGCCCATCTTTTTATAAGTAAAGAAATAGCTTTATTTACCTACTTCAGCTCCTTTGGATAGATGGGCGATCTGAAACAATAAACGGTGGCACCATATCCAGTCACCAAAGACTAGCTTGTGCCCTTGGGTATGTGCCCGAATACACAACCTGCGGCACTGCATATTGGATATTGGTATATAGACATCCTTGGCCAATCCTCCGTAACTGATGCGCCAAGGGGACCACAAGAAGCCATCATCATCAGCCTATTGTTTTTTGGTCCACTGCAGGACGAATAGGGTTGACAAAAAGTGTCAACCCTATACGGAATTATAGGAGGTGCTTAACAGTTAAAGAAAGCACAAGCTCTCTACAACTGAACGTGAAAAGCTCAGTGAGGAATTCGGACTAGCACTACCACTTCCCACTACAGTATGTCTGCTCTAATGTGGTACACAATATACCACAAGTCCATCAAGGTTTACACAGCTACCACATTTGTAGAGAGCTGCTCTTGTGAGGTCCATGGTCTTGAACCTTTACTAGGGAAAATTGCATGACTCAGCAGTGCTCAATATAAATGCTGCGGATGTATGGCAAAAATTGCATTAACTTATTACAAGACGTGAGATGCACACAAAAGGCCACCCGTAAGATAACCATAGAAAACACACAGTTACCGTAATTTCATGAGCCCCACAGTAGCAAGGACATTGGGAGGCTTCTTAAATTGCTTCCACTTGAGGGGAAGTCCCTACCATTATGCTCTGAGCACGATCTTGTAGCCATGTTAAACAGGCATTTTCGATTCTCCATGAAGTAAGCATTGAACTTTCCCAGAGCTGAACCAAAGCACGAAACAGACGCCAACCAGAACAAACTAGAGTGCTTGAACACAGCATGCATTTAATGACCCTTGATCCTTGATTTGATCTGTACTCAAGCATGCTCGCACACGTCTGTGTCACAGTGATCAATATGCAGAAAGCACGCCTCACTTTACAAACATAAGTGCAACTGTTGATTGCTTTTTCCCGGAGGGTCATAGCTGTGTGGCAACAAAAATGTGTAATTAAAGCTACAACCATTTCACCTTCTTCGATAATTTTTTATGCTGATCCTGTTTATGTAGCTAGCTACAACATCAACATCGACATGTTTAAAGCCCGTCGACGCTTCTGAGTCATGGCAACTGGAGCCATTGGAGATTTATCACCAAAAAAATGTAAGCATGCACACAGAGGCGGCACAACATGGCAACTAGCAACAGCGCAGTAAAAGTACAGCACGTGCATTTTGAATGAAGGAAACAGGTGCAACAGGCAATAATTGTGTAGTAACAAAATGTATTTAGTCACACAGTTCAAAGCATGTCCCCAATGGGAGCAATAGCTACGTTTAAAAAAATGGAAAAACTACTTTCTTCCAAATCAACAGATTTTGTAGTGGAACTGAAAGCAAAAATACTCCTTTAGTATTGCAGAATGTATTCATTTACAGGCTAGTTGGTGCTAATTCATAATAAAGCTTAGGGCAAACATAACACAAGGTGACAGGACAAGATCCCTTGTCCTAACTCCTTTTGTACCGTTTGCAGTAAGCCTTATTGTGAAGGCAGTTTTGTCGCACTAGCCTGCAACATTTCGCCGCCAGACTAATTCCATGCCTGCATACTTGTGGCTCGCAGCACCTCGACATAAATTTGCCAAGCATGCTTCGCAAGGCGCCTCAACTTTGAGCCAATATTGCCTATTGAACAGCCCTTACCTTCGTTTAACGCTGCTTTCTTTTTTTTTTTTCACTTCCATGCACCCAGAACCTGAATGCACTAAGAAATCACAAGGGACATGCAAAGTGGCACCTGGAAGTGCAAATGCCAGCAGGCTATGTTGAACATGTCCAGAGGTGGAGGGCAAAGTGCTCTCTCGGCTACGTGCTCAGCCTAAGCAAAGATGCAACATGCAGGGTGTATCACCGGTTCATTTGCTCCTCAATTAGTTATAAAAGGACTTCATTGCAAAAAAAACAATATAAAGCATAACAAGAAAGAGTCTGCCCGGTTGCTCGATGACATTCCCACACAACGATAGTCATACCAGCAGTCATACAGCATATCACAGATACTGTTCCTTCAACGTTTGCGATTGCCGCCACCGCCTCCTCCCCGCCGAAAACCACCACCTTGGCCACGGCGTTCCTTCCAAGCATCATACCGGTGAGCCATATTGTAGAGCTCAGTTGGCACATCTTGGCTGGCTTCCTCCAAGATACGGATAAGTTCGTGAGCATGCCTCCAGTTTTCACGAGTTATGAGCGTGATGGCTGTGCCTGTACGCCCAGCTCGACCCGTGCGACCCACGCGATGGACATACTCTTCCACGTTGAGAGGGAAGTCATAGTTGAATATGTGTGTCACATCTTTTATGTCCAACCCTCGTGCGGCAACGTCGGTAGCAATCAAGATGCGCACTTTGCCATCCCGTAGATCTTCGAGAGCTCGCTCACGGTCGCACTGCTCTCTGGATCCGTGGATGGAATCGCAGTTGATGCCAGCCAGGACAAAGTCACTTGTCAGGTGGTCCACCATGGCCTTCCTGTCGACAAAGACGATCACTTTGTCTTCCGGCTGCATGGATTTGAAGAAAGTCATAAGTTGCTCCTTCTTTTTCTCTTCCTCGCAGAGGATGATTGTCTGGCTCACTGTGTGCACTGCAGCGAGGTCCAAGGAGCCGACAAACACCTGGAATGGGTTTGTCATGTACCGCTGGGAAAGGCGACGCACACCCTCTGGCCAGGTGGCACTTGTCATGACCGTCTGCCGGTCAGGCCTTATGTCCAGCATCACCTTCCGGATCTGGATCTCAAAGCCCATGTCCAGCATGCGGTCCGCCTCGTCCAGGACCAAGAAAGTGACAAAGTTAAGGTCGATGACCTTGTTCATGACGAGGTCGTTGAGGCGGCCGGGCGTGGCGATGACGATCTCCACGCCAAGGTTGACGGTCTGTATCTGCTCTCGCCGACTGCCACCGCCGTAGACGCAAACGCACTTTATCCCTCGGTAGTGGTATTTCTTTGCTTCCCGCTCAATCTGCTGGGCAAGCTCGTGCGTCGGAGCGAGAATCAGACACGAAGGACCTTTCCTCTCCTCCCTCGGAACAGGCTGCCTGTCGATGTGAATCAAGGCTGGTAGCAGGAATGCCAGAGTCTTCCCTGTACCTGTCTGTGCGATTCCAATGAGGTCTTGACCTTGAAGCAGGATTGGCCAGGCCTGGCTCTGTATTGGAGACGGCTTTGCGAACTTGTTTTTCTTGATTTCGTCCAAGATTTCCGGATAGCTTGAAAACGCCTGCTCGAACGTTGCCACGGGGTTAGTTGCTACGTCTAGTGGCGGCTGTTGTTCTGGGCCCAAGTACTTGACAACTATATTGTTGTTGGCTGCCCGGAAGGCCGCCGCCTCCTCTGCAGACACTGACGCAACTTGATGATCTTCAACGTAAAGATTTTTATTTATCGGTGCGAGAGAAGCCCAGCGCTTCTTCGCCGCTTCGTCGCTCTTGGCAAGCAGCTTGTCCCAGTCGAGCAAAGGCGGCGGTTCTTCGCTTTTGCTGGAGCATGCTGGTTCTTCCGGCGGATGGATGATCGCGTCGATTAGCTCACGGGCCTTCCGACGCGCCTCTTCAGAACCCCGTAGCTCGATCTTGGTCTCGACGCGTATGCGTGCTCCGGAGGAATCTTGAATATTTTGGATCCTAGCACACCCTCTGCCAATGATCCTGGCAACATCTTTGGCAGGCACCGAGATAACTTCAACGGCTTGGGGCCGGCCACGGCCACGGCCCCGACCGGACGTAGCGCCCACGCTGCTTGTATTCTTCGAAGCGGCGTCCATACCAGGGGTTAATTACAGCGTTCTCTGGACGAACAACGATCGCGATGCCACGCTCTTCAGATGTAGAACGATAGGCGTGCAAGATTCAACCAGGAAAACAATCCGGACACTTCGGCCGAAGTAGAAAGAGCACAAATGAATGTGGAAATATGCAACGTCAGCCGACAAAAGGCCACGAAGGAAAAAAAGTGGTATTCATCCGCCCGTCTAATCACACTCGTTAGCACCTCTGACGTAACATGTACGTAATCACGCAGCGAACGGACTACTTCAACACGACAACATGTGCCTAAAAACTATATAGTAGATAACCGAGAGGCGTCTTTCATATCAATTCCCAAAATCTTGTCACTTGCAGATGTGCGCGTCGCCACCAACACTTCATTACCAATTATATATAAACATTTATACGAAATAAATGAGTTTAGTTCCTTAACATAGGCGGCGCTACAACATTTTATTTGCATTTTTTGGCTCACAAATGTGGCAGTTTGTTTTGCAACGAGTACGATAGGTGAACTTGCCGTTTCGCAGCTCGCATGCTCGTCTGCGACGCAGCGCATGTCGTGAAGTGAAAGAAAAAAAAAAAAAAAAAAGAAGAAGAAGAAAAGACACATAATTTGACCTGAGGTTTCTTTCCGATTTTCTTACGGCTACCATAACCTCCTTCTCGAGACCGAGTATTGCCGCGGGAGTCGTTCTCGTGACTGGAGCAAGGTCGATTCACACCTTGACTGGAGTGCCAGCTACCGAGCAACCATTTCTCACGATTCGACCAGTCGTGAGCCTTTGCGCGTAGTAGTAGTAGTAGAAAACATTTATTGTAAAAAATATAGGACGAGCGGTCTTCAGGTTGGTCGGGGCCCGTCCGCTGGCGTGTGCTCTGCGGCTGGCCTGGAGTGTGGCAGCTCTCTGGGCCGCCTCCTCCGAGCTGGAGAGCAGGGCCTCCCATCCCTCTCGCGTTGTGGTTGCGTTTCCTCTTCGCAGCACCTACGGATGACAGTTTCCTGTAAGTATTTGTGTGCGAAATTATTGTTAAAACAAATATGTCGTCGAAATGTGGCATGACCTCCCAAGCACGGAATGGATGCGCTTGCTTGCATGCTTTGTAACCTTGGAGAAACTTTCGCCTCACGTGTGCCCTTCGGCGTTTTCCTCTCACCTTGTGACCGTGCATGAACTTGCACTTGAATGTACCCCAGTTAACAGCTTTTATAGTGTTCGATCTTCACATGCATGCCACAGCCAAGTAGTAGTGTTGCCACAGAACTTTGCAATTGGCGCGCAGATGCAATTGTTTTGTTTGCTTTCTCGTTGTGTCGTTTGAGGACGCCTGTTCCAGAATAAGTGCATCCTTCTGTTCTGTTCGCAATTCGAATGGCCGTTGTTAAAGGTAACTGTGCGCGCAGACGTGAAGTGGACTCGTGCAAGCGGCCGTAGCGTTCTAAATACATCTATAATATAAACCATAGTTGTGCCAGGCTGTACCGGCGTTCATGTGGCGTCGGCTGCCCGGGAAACTTGAAACCTTGATTTTCCTGAGCTTGATCGATCAATATGTTGCGATTTCGCCAAGTGTTTTACGGGCTGTATTGCAACGTTCTTACTTTTTAAACTGTTTTGCGCCTAAAAAAATATTCTGCAGTGTTACGTGCGCATGGGGCCGAAACCACGGTCTGATTATGAGAATGCCGTAGTGGGGGAGGGTTAATTTTGACCGCCTTGGTTATTTTTCTTAACGTGCACCTAAATCTAAGTACACGAGTGCGTTTGTATTTAGCCGCCAATAAAATGCGGCCGCCAAGGCCACGATCGAAGCCGCGACCTGGACTACGGCAGCGGGTATGTTCGCCATGGCCAATTTGAAACATCAGATGGAAAAACAAGCGCAGAATGTGTAGTAACGGTGGATCTATTAATTTAGCTGCAATAACGCGACTAGTTGAGCTAGTTGGTGCTATAAGACAGGTGAAGACAGATATATATTAAAGTACAGTGGAAATGTATTGTTTGCTATGCTATGCCTGAAGTCCACAAGTGTATGCTACAGGATGCATGCTAACATATAATAGTACTAAACCATAATAAATGTATGATATGAGAGAACTGTAGACCTGGAATACTTGAATACAAATCTTGAGAACATTATACACCAACACCGACATGAGGCCTTTACAGTATATGAAAGACATTCAACAGGGACACCAGCAGTAACACCTCTATTGTGAATTGCAAATAGTGTATAGTGTAGACATGAATATGCTAGTACTATCTGAAGGGACTGCATAACGTCTACCTGTATAGTTCTAGTTCCACAGTAGAAGTAGCAACACACCATTCAAGGAGCTTGTCAGGTGAGAAGGGACAATCATGTTGCTGCTATTTGAAGCGTTCAAAGCAGTTGTGGGTCAGCTAATCGAAAGGGCCTTCAAGCCTGCTTGTTGCAGTTATTGGGCTATTGAGTCACACTTACAGTGGCTTACAACTAATTATTGAGAACTTTGGTGGCAAAGTTGATTAACGGATTTGAATGGTGACATGCAGGAAAACAAAGTGTAAGGAAGAAATCGCCAGCGCTACTGTAGTGGGGCTCGTGCTCGACGCTGTTGCTCGTGCACCTGGCGAAACCTACGCTGTTGTGTCTTCCTCTCGGCGTCCTTCGTGCCGTCCACAGCCGTGCTAGACTTCCTTGTCATAATTGGTGGAGGTTTGCTGGGTCTCCTGTAATCCTGGAATTGCGCAGCCGGATCCTCCCTGCCATCATGACCTCCGCAAGCGCCACGAGCGTACCACCACCTGCTCCCCAGTCCTCCGTATGCCCCGGCACACTCCGTCAGCGGGACCCTCCCATCTTTAGCGGTGCTGATGACCACGACGTTGATGACTGGCTATCATCGTACGAATGTGTCAGTCTTAACAACAAATGGGATGACACCACCAAATTGACCACCGTCCCTTTTTACCTTACCGGAATTGCCCACTTGTGGTTTCACAACCACGAAAGCGAAGTCCCAAGCTGGACTGTGTTCAAGACAAAGTTCAGCGAGGTCTTCGGCCGCCCTGCTGTTCAAAAGCTTCGTGCCGAACAGCGTCTGCAGTCGTGCTCTCAGCAGCCTGGTGAGACCTTTACGAGCTACATCGAAGATGTCATCGCTCTCTGCAAACGCGTCGATGCATCCATGACTGAGGGCAATAAAATCAAGCATATCCTGAAGGGCATCGACGAGGATGCGTTTCAGATGCTGATTTCAAAGAGCCCCTCGACTGTTGGCCAAGTTATTGAACTCTGCCAAAGCTATGACGAGCTCCGCCGTCAACGCCTCCTCACGCGCCGTCCTGTTCCCCATCAGGAATCGTTGTCCGGCTTGACCTCTCCTCTTCACGATTCCAACCTCCTCTCGCAGATCAAGGCTTTCGTCCGGGAAGAAGTTGCTCGCCAGCTTTCCCTTATCTCCAACCCGCCGGAGTCCAGTTCGTCCCTTAGTCCGACCCTACGACACGTCATAGAAGAACAAGTGTCCGAGGTCCTTCCTCTGGAGCGGGCGCCTCAACTCACAGCCCCACTGACTTACGCCGACGCCGTCGCACGACCACGCCCACCGACGTTCCGGGCTCTGCCTCCCATGCCTAGCCCTGTTTTTACTTCCCAGCCACCACGACCTCCAGTCCATCGAGCAGTTAATCACTGGTGCACAGTGGACAATCGGCCCATCTGCTATTCGTGTGGTATTCCCGGACACGTTGCACGCCTGTGCCGCCGCCGTCCACTTCATCCACGTGACGACCCACGCACAGCAGCATAGGACCATCCGCTGTCTTACGCCCCAGACCGCGATTTACCTCTTCCCCGCCCTAGCCTTCGCCCAGTTTCTGACCGCCGTTCTCCTTCTCCTCGTCGTCGCTCGCTCTCCCCGATGCGTCGACGTCCCTCTACCGCTGACACGGAAAACTAAGTGGCGCAGTTCCCGAGGCAAGAACTGCGTCATCGTCGCAACGCTCAAGCCCTCTTCTTTCGCCGCCCAACGTTGATGTCGCTGTTGAAGGTGTCTCTGTGCTTGCCCTCATTGACACAGGTGCCGCCATATCCGTCATTGCCGAAAAACTATGCCGCTCAATACGAAAAGTTACGACGCCTTTCTGCGGTCCATTACTCCGCACGGCCACAGCACAGCACGTCCAGCCGGTGGCTGCGTGCACCGCCAGACTTGAAATTCAAGGAGTGCTCTACATCGTCGAGTTCGTCGTTCTTCCCCACTGTTCCCACGATATTATTTTAGGTTGGGATTTTCTCTCTCGTCACCAAGCTGTTATTGATTGCTCCCGTGCAGAAGTCGCCTTCTCTTCGCTTGGCAATGCCATATCTGACGACGTTTCGCTTTCCTGTACCAAGTTATCCCTTACTGACGACATCCAGATACCTCCGCACGCATCCGTTCTGGCGCCTGTATCCTGTTCCATTGCCTCCGACTCTACCGTACTCTTCACACCTTCCATTGCTTTCGTTCGTCGCCACATCTCACCACTCCCAACCGCGCTGCTTGGCCTTCAAGCAGGTGCGACTCACCTTCCTGTCTACAACCACTTCCCATTCCCGATTATGTTGCTTCGCGGTGAATCTCTCGGCACTGTGGATGGAGCCTTACGACACCATTACCGCGTTGGAACTTACTAATGGATCGTCCGAGGTCAACACCCTCTCCGGTTGTCCCGTACCTGCCACATCGCCTGAAGACGTTTTCAGTCACGTCATCGACAATGCCTTAAACCCCAAGCAGCGCCATGACCTCCTCCGTCTCCTCGACAAATTTCGCCCTGCTTTTGACAGCCATAGCACTTCTCTGGGTCGGACGACGACTGTATGCCACCGGATTGACACCGGTGCTCACTCACCGCTACGGCAGCGACCATACCGCGTATCTTCGACAGAACGACGCGTCATTGATCAGCAAGTAGGTGAAATGCTCAAGCGTGGCGTCATTGAACCATCCGACAGTCCATGGGCATCACCAGTTGTTTTAGTTAAAAAGAAGGATGGCTCGATCCGCTTTTGCGTGGACTACCGCCGCCTAAACAAAATAACCCGAAAGGATGTTTATCCATTGCCACAGATTGATGACGCCTTAGACTGCTTACAAGGTGCAGAGTTCTTTTCCTCCCTCGATCTACGCTCTGGTTATTGGCAGGTGCCTATGGCTGCAGACGATAAGCCTAAAACAGCTTTCATCACACCAGATGGCTTATACGAATTTCGTGTGATGCCATTCGGCCTTTGCAACGCGCCCGCGACTTTTGAGCGGATGATGGATACTATTCTTCGAGGCCTCAAATGGAACACGTGCTTGTGTTATTTGGACGATGTAGTAGTGTTTGCACCAGATTTTCCTACTCACCTTGATCACTTGGAGCAGGTTTTACGCTGTCTCAGTGACGCTGGCCTCCAACTCAACCTGAAAAAATGTCACTTTGGGGCACGGAAGCTGACAATTCTCGGACATGTCGTGTTGAAGGACGGCGTTCTCCCCGATGCCGCAAAGCTCCATGCTGTTAAAGAATTCCCAAGGCCAACGTCTCTAAAAGACGTCTCTAAAAGACTCGAGTTTCATTGGCCTCTGCTCGTACTTCCGCCGCTTCATTCGAAATTTCGCTTCGATTATGGCACCGCTGACAGAGCTACTTAAGGGAGATACCAATCTTTCCGCGTGGTCCCCGGCTTGCGACGAGGCCTTCGCGACGCTACGTCGCCTGCTTACAACACCACCGATACTGCGCCATTTTGATCCAACTGCTCCCACGGAAATCCATACGGATGCTAGCGGCGTTGGTCTTGGCGCTGTGCTGGCCCAGCGAAAGCCCGGCTACCAAGAATATGTTGTTGCTTACGCGAGCCGCACTCTTCCGAAAGCCGAAGCAAATTATTCAGTCACAGAGAAAGAATGTCTAGCGATCATCTGGGCCATTACAAAATTTCGTCCATACCTGTACGGCCGGTCCTTCGATGTTGTCACCGATCACCACGCACTTTGCTGGTTGTCCTCCCTCAAGGATCCCTGCGGCCGCCTAGCCTGGTGGGCGCTGAGGCTCCAAGAGTACGACATCCGGGTTGTCTACCGCTCAGGCAAGAAGCACGCCGATGCCGATGCTCTTTCGCGCTCGCCTGTCCACACCGACATTGTCAGTGTCTCCGTCCTAGACGACCCACTTCCCCCATTCGCTTCTGTCGACATGGCTTTGGAGCAGCGCAAGGACTCCTGGATTTCATCTTTGATAGATTACATCTCTGATTCACCTGAACGCCCACCATCCCGAGCACTACGCCGGCAAGCTTCGCACTTCGCCATCCGCGACGGCATCGTCTATCGCCGTAACTACAGTTCCGACGGCCGTAAATGGCTGCTTGTAATACCCCGGCAGCTCCGCACCGATGTATGCGCCGCTTTCCACGCCGACCCTCAGTGTGCACACGCTGGTCTCTTCAAGACCTACACCAGACTACGTCATAGGTTTTATTGGCGCGGTATGTACACATTTGTGCAAAAGTACATTCGCTCTTGCACAGAATGTCAACGCCGCAAGCCTGAACCTTGCCGCTCTTCTGGACCAATGCAACCTTTGCCGTGCCCGTCACGACCCTTTGACCGGGGGCCTCTTCCATACACAGCTGCTGGCAATCGCTGGGTCATTGTAGCTATAGACCACCTCACGAGGTATGCCGAAACGGCCTCTCTACCAGCCGCGACGGCTCGTGGCGTTGCCTCCTTCCTGCTTCAACGCTTCGTTCTACGTCACGGCGCTCCCCGCGAACTACTGAGCGACTGTGGCCGCGTCTTTCTCGCCGAAGTCCTTCAAGAACTTCTCACTGAGTGCCGCATTATTCATCGCTGTACCACCGCATATCACCCGCAAACAAATGGATTGACAGAACGCTTTAACCGAACTCTTGGCGACATGCTTTCGATGTATGTCGCCTCCAACCACACCAACTGGGACATCATCCTTCCCTATGTCACGTACGGCTACAATACGGCACCCCAGGCAATGATGGGCTTTTCTCCCTTCTTTCTTCTGTATGGCCGAGAACCGTCATTTCCCATTGACACTATTCTTCCTTACCGTCCCGACTTATCAGAGGGTACACCGGTTTCAGAAGCCGCCCGGTATGCAGAAGAATGTCGGCAACTAGCTCGCTCCCTTACAATGCAAGAACAAGCGCTACAGAAATTTCGTCATGACGACGGGAGCCCCCACACCCAGTTTTCGCCTGACGCTCTCGTTTGGTTGTGGGTGCCTCCTACTTCGACATCAGGTGTCTCCTCCAAGTTTGTATCCCGATACCATGGACCCTACCGGGTTCTGCAGCAAACTTCTCCGGTGAACTACGTCATCGAACCTCTGACGCCCCCTAAGGACCTGCGTCGCCGAGGCCGCGAAACTGTCCACGTCGATCGGCTCAAGCCGTATCACGAGCCCTTCGTCCTCACGACGCCTTAGGCCTCCTGTGCGGCTCCGTCTTCAGCGAGGGGGGAAGATGTAAGGAAGAAGAAGTGCATCGTGTAGAGCTCCGCAGCCGAATCGCCAGCGCTACTGTTGTGGGGCTCGTGCTCGACGCTGTTGCTGGTGCACCTGGCGAAACCTACGCTGTTGTGTCTTCCTGTCGGCGTCCTTCGTGCCGTCCACAGCCGTGCTAGACTTCCTTGTCATAAAAGTAATATAAACTTGGGAATTTGTTACGATAGTCAGCCAACGAAAGCCAAAGTTCCAATTTGTGCAGTTCATTATGAGCTGTGTTAGAGGAAACCATTTGGAATGTATGCGGGCTGAAGATGCTGTCTCCTGGAACCAGCAAGTCGGCCCTTGACTGAGGATATTTCTCTTTGTCAGTGAAACATCAACTTACAGAATCCCCGTCTTTCCCACCAGTATCGTCTCAAATTCTGTGTTCCTTCATGCTGACCAAAGACGACTAAATGCCCTCTGAGAAAGCAAGCACTGTCTTAAGGGCTTATTAAAATATTACTTAGCCTCTATTTGATGTGGGTACAACTGACATAATAGGTATAACAGATAGTGTCAAGTTCACGGTCACATGTATCAGCTGCACAGTAAAGCTTGAACTTGTTGATAAAGGTGGCATGAGTGTGAAGGGGCAGCAGATGCGCAGTGATTGATCCTGGGGCACTGAAAATCAAACTTGGGCTTCTAGGTTTGTTTGCCACCTCACTTCAAACAGCAGCGAGTAGGAGAAGCATTTCATATGTTTGGACACATGAAGTCCTTCAAGACAAGCATGGATGAGTCCATGAACAAAAAAAATAGGTGACAACAAACTACAAGGTTTTGCTAGGGCTTAAGAATGGTGTTATTGTGCACTTCGTACAGCACATGGTGTATTTGGCCACCATTGTTGTGCCCAAGTTGCGAGCGTGTTGGATATGATCGCATTCAGTGCAGCACACGGACGGGCTCACACAACCATCATTTCAGATACTAATCACTAGTCCGCATGCCTGCCTTTGTAGATAGGCATCGTTTTGGGTGGCTGTGTTGATAAGAGATGCACTGGAACCATCTCGTGGTTGTTGCAGGGATAGTTGACATTCCAGGAGAAACCCTTGGTGACGTCAAATGAGAGAAGCGTCCCCTGGGGCCTGCTGCAGACACGAGGGGCTGTATTTTTGAACAACCATTTCATTTTCTATGCTTTTTACCCTTCACCATTGGCTCGGACGCTGCGGTGCCATCGTTATCGCTCGATGCATGATAGAAGATAAGAACGGAAAATGAAATCTAATATTTCAGAATACGGTAGTCTCCCTTTAGCAAAGCTTAACGTGGGAGACGTCTAGTTAACTCTTTTCCAAGCAGGCGTCCCTGCAACCCCTGATAATACGCCCCTAATGACTGACGGGTCAAGTTAGTGGAGAGCAGACAATAAGGTGTGCTAAAGAACTGTAAACAAGAAGTGAAGCTCTGAGTGACCTTTGTCTACGTAGACAAGTCAGCACAGTCATTTAGATTTTGCCAGACCCTCCCGAGAGTGTTCTTTCCAGTGGGGATAAGTACAGCCTTATTTGTGCTTGTATCAAGACTAGATGGAAGTAATGATAGGCGGGTATGGATCTTTAACTTACCGGTATACAGAGTCAAAATTGTGGATGTGAATGAAAAACGTCTCTTTCAATCAAAGTATTATAGTGTTGACCTTTCACTTTGACAATTTACAACGTTCCTGACTCAGTTACTTCCAATAGCATGGTGCAACTGAAGGAAATAAATGTTTCTCTACCTTTACCATTCGTGTTTTTATTCTTCATGTAGAAGCAAAATGATATTATTCATTAAACTAAAATTGCAAGACTCTAAAGGACAA